>NC_054371.1:112027234-112142234 GCF_017654675.1 Xenopus laevis | reverse complement strand
TTTATACCTCCCCAATTACTATGTTCATTCTAAAGGAGAGGCATTCCAATTCACACATAGAAGATGCATAAATTACCCCCCAAAACTAATTTAAAACAATTCTAATGATGTACTTAATCCCATTAAACAGGTCTGGACTGAGAATTAAAATAGGCCCTGGTATTTCAGGAACACAGAAGCCCAAACACCCCCCACCAGCCCACTAGTCACTTTCTATGGCACCTTATAGCAGCCCCTCTGGCATTTGTCAGAACCCACAGATTGACAGTCCAGGCCTGCCATTAAGCACGAGCCAACATTTGCATTAAAACAATCCAAATAATTTTGTCAACATTTTGCGTTCTCGTGCTGCTAGGGCAATGCTATGCTCTTCCCTGAGGTGCACAGGAATCAGTAAAAGTGAAATTCTTGAATCTTGTCAAAATTAAATTATGCTATTCAAATGTTCTACTTTTGGTGATTCACATACAGGGCATTCCTTTTTATGGGGATGTTCTTACGCTCTGCCTTTAATAAGTCCAACAAAAGTGCCTCAATCCTTCTCCAGGGAACCGCTCACCCTTAGGTAGAATCTCCAATCCGATAATTAAGGAGAGCGCTTCAAAACAATACTGCTGTGATTAATTATCGGATTGGAGATACAGGGCATTCCCTGTGGGTTATAATACATTACAGGTATGGGATCAGTTATCCGGAAACCTGTTATCCAGAAAGCTCTGAATTACGGAAAGCCCGTCTCCCATAGACTTCATTATAATAAAATGATCCAAATTTTTAAAAATTATTTCCTTTTCCTCTGTAATAATAAAACTGTCCCTTTTACTTGATCCCAACTAAGATATAATTAATCCTTATTGGAAGCAAAAACCAGCCTATTGGGTTTATTTAACGTTTACATGATTTTTTAGTAGGCAGTTTATGAAGATCCGAATGACAGACAGTACCGTTATGCAGAAAACCCTAGGCCCAGAGTATTCTGGATAACAGTCTCCATACCTGTATTGCTTTTATTAGGACAATATACAGTAACTTTTGTCTACATTGGTTACATGTGGCTTTAAATACATATAAAATGTAAAAAGTAAAAAAAGCTGTGATACAGATGAAAGAATCACAACAGAAACAACTTATTACTAATAATATTTTGACAGATTTTTCCAATTGTACTTTTTGTGGGGGCAAAAATACAGCACAATATTACACATGCCCTTGGGTACAAAGACACATTTTCAAAAACATACGAGGAAATTAAGATATTGCAAATATTGATATACAGGTAAACCAGAAATGAGCATACAGGTATAGGACCGGTTATCCAGAATGCTCGGGACCTGGGGTTTTCCAGATAAGGGATCTTTCCCTAATTTGGATCTTCGTTTCTTAAAATCTACTAGAAAATCATTTAAACATTAAATAAACCCAAAAGTCTGGTTTTGCTTCCAATAAGGATTAGTTACATCTTAGTTAAGGTACAAGGTACTGTTTTATTATTACAGAGAAAAAAGAAATCATTTTTAAAATTTGGATTAGCTGAATAAAATGAAGTCTATGGGAGATGGCCTTTCCATAATTCAGAGCTTTCTGGATAACAGGTTTCCGGATTCAAGAGACACCAACATGTAAATAATGGATATTAAGCTTCATAGCCAACATTTCAAACAAAAAAATTTTTTTTTCAGCTTATGTCAGCCCCTAACACGAAGATAAACCACCAAAACCTAATTTTCAGAAAAGCCATCGCTTGTTCATTATGCACATGCCTGTGACAAGAACTGGTTGCTGTATCCCCGGGTCCTGCACATTTTAAGCAAGCTGTGGCTTCCTGAAAAATATGCAAGGGTTATTTTTGTGCAAAAAATACTATTGTTTTACCAATCTGGAGTACAGGCCCTGTTAGCCAGCAACATCAATGGGGAAGAAATTTTTAGGAGATTGGTGTTCTTTATTTTAAAGTTCACAAACCCAAGCAATTGATTACACTTCTTTGCATCTTATGGCAATGGGGGTGGGGGTGTTCTAAAACCAGGAAGAGATTAAACACAGTGCTAAACAGAAATAGCTGTAAACCTAAAATAATGAAAACACTGTTTTACAGACAGTATTTCCATTCACAGTTAATAGGCAGACGTAGGACAGCTGGGAAGCAATCATGTGCTGATCCCTGGCATTCAGGGTCAGCGAGCTTGAGTTAAAGTGATATTATCCAGCAGAACCTTTATGACAACAGCATCTAATTCATGCATTTTTTGAAACAAAACCATTTAAGAGAGATATATATATAGATAGATATAGAGATAGATAGATAGAGAGATATATATATATATATATATATATATATATATATATATATATATATTTATTGGCAAAGAGTGTCACTGAAATGTAATAATTGCTGGATTTCCTGGCAAAGGTTTCATGCCCTGATGACTGAAGCATCAATAAGCAATACAGTCGAAGGGAAGCAATGATGGCGGTTTAGAATTTGCAAATGCAGTTCTGTTCATCTCTGTTATACTAAAGCAAAAAGAGGGAGGTATTAAGTATTAAGGATGCACCAAATCCAGGATTCTGTTATATGTAATATTCAAACTGGAGTTCGATATTGGCCAAATCTTTCATGGAAGATTTCAGGATTTAGCCAAATCCCAAATTAGTGGACTCTGTTCATATTTGTTTTAAACCCTCAGTGAGATCTGCTATGTTGCTGTTGCTTAAAGTGATGGAGACCCTAATATATAGGGGCCAACCTATTAGAAAACAGGTAAAATCCCTGCTTAGCAATACCATGCAGTTACTCCTGTCTCAATCTATTTAAATCTACATATTGCATTGCACCACACTGATATTTAGGTCGAATTTTAGAGCTATGTGAGCTTTTTCAAATCTCGAATTAACTCACAACTCGAATGATTTCTAATTTAAGATAAAACTCGAATGGAAAAATCTCGAATCAGCGAATTCGGGGTAAACAACCCAAAAAAGTTCTAGAGTTAAAGAACTCTAAAAATTCAAGGTTTTTTTAACACACAAAAAAAAATGATTTTTTACCAAACAATTACCTCAAAAATATAATTTTGTGGAAAACACAATTAGACATTAATAATCCTCTCAATCATTGTATTAATCAGTGAACAAAATTACTTTTGAAGGGCATCTCCCGATATGTCCTCACAGCCTTACAATTGTTTCACCTATACATTATCTGTTGGCCAGATGAATGACACATTGGGAGATGCTGGATGTTTTGAATGGCCTGTTTAAACAGGCCCTAATAAAAGCAAGTTCTACAGTCCTGCAAGAATTTCCTGATTAAATAGTTTAAAAGGCCTTTAAAAGCCTATTTCAGTTGGTGGTGCCAAAATGTTAGGCACCCCTCAATAAAATGTTTAGCGAAAACTGCATCAGATTGTGAAAAACTAAGAGCTGCCCTTGGCTATTTGCACATGCACAGCAGAGTAAAACTTGCAAGCTTACTCTACTGTGCATGTGTGGACAATAATCAGGTAAGGTAAGTAAAATGCCAGGGCAGTGCTTAGGCAGATTTTCTACAGAATAAGATTTATTTCACTTAAATATAAGTAAAAGCTTGGTGCACTTGGGGGTGCCAAATGTTACTAACTTACCTGAAACCCTGGGCCGGTGCTCCTATCAGCAGAAGCTGCACAAGGAGCAATCTTATTTAAAAAACAATTCTTTTAAATACCAGCAGGTGCAGTATATTGTTTGTTGTGCAAAGCTGTGAATCCCCCTCTCACCAGCACACATCCTGGTAGATTCCATTAAAGTTTCCCTTTGTGTTTCCCCTTCATGTTGTTCTTCAGGAAATAAGACCAGAGGGGAATATTAGCTTTGATATGTCATTATATTTGAGGTTTCTGTTGCTAGCAACATAAACATTCAGATAATGCCTCAATTTTTAACTGCACACTGCAGGTCAATAGTCAAAGTAATGGTACTATGGAGATTAGACAATAAACAGTATTAAAAAAGGGGAAGTCGAGCAGGAAATAGGCAACAGGATATGAGGCACTAATATTGTTGCATTCGGAAGCCTAAGTGTTAGAACAGGCAAATGTAATCAGCATTGTAAAGTCATATAGTGCTTATATCAATAGCAGATATATAGAGGAGAGCATTTAAAATATGTAATGCTGGCCATACACGGGCTGATAAAAGCTGCAGACGGGCCTAGTCAGCAGCTTCATGGCCCATGTATGGGGCCATCTATCAGGCTTCCCCAAATGATTTCTGACCAATAATTGCCCGGATATTGATCGGACAAGTTTTAAAACCCCATCGGAGTGATAACTGCATCAACTTGTCAACTGTGGTCCTTGCTCCAACAGCAGTATTTCGTTGTTGTGATCCAATCACAACAATGGCATTGTATCGTAAGGCAGTACTTCACTGTTAGAGAGGGTGATCCCTCTATCAACTGCTCCCCTTTATAGCACCACCCTCACATACTACCAGGTGAAGTGTCTTGATAAATGTTCATTCAATTAGGTCAATTCAAGATAACCAGATGGACTATGTTGGATATACACATACCTAGGTTTTCTGGATAAGAGTACTTTCTGTAACATGGATCACCAATTTAAGTCTACTAAAGGAGTGGTTCAAATTTAAGTTAACTTTTAGTATGTTATAGAACAGCCAATTCTAAGCAACTTTTCAATTGATATTCATTATTTATTTTGTGTAGTTTTTCAAAATGTTTTTCAAATGCCTTTTTCTTGTGACTTTTTCTTGTGACTTTTTCGAGCTTTCAAATAGGAGTCATTGACAAATCTAAAAAAATTGCTCTTCAAGGCTACAAATCTATTGTTATTGCTACTTTTTATTACTCATCTTTCTACTTAGGAACTTGCTGATTCATATTCCAGTCTCTTATTCAAATCAATGCATGGTTGCTAGGGTAATTTGGGCCCTAGGAACCAGATTGCTGAAATTACTGGAGAGCTGCTGAATACAGAATTCAAAACCCACAAATAATAAAAAATGAAAAACAATTGCAAATGGTTTCAGAATATCACTTGCTTATAAACAGCTTGTCTGTGGAGCAGACCTTTGATCACAATTAGTGATGTGCGGGCCGGTAAGGCTGCTCTCCCCGCCTACCACCTTGCACTGCCAGCTTCCTTTTTTAATAGACGCACACCTTATCGCCTCTTTTTTGTGACGTCATCGGCGGGTCTATAAAAGGAACCCGGAAGTCACGGGCGGGCGCTCACGGAGGGTGGGTTAGGGTTTGGTAAAACCCAATCCACACATCACTAATCACAATGTAAATAGATACTCAAATAATTGGAAGGAACACAAGGTCTCAAAAATACTGAAAATTGTCCATTACTTTACAAACATATTTGTACAAAACCAATAAATGCATAATTTAGCAATATGTTTTAACTCTGCCTCTTTCAAGCAGTTTCACTAAGGAATTGATCATAAGGAAATAACTGCTATATCATTGCACAGGCATAAGATCCGCGAGAACCCAGATACGTCACAGATCAAATGAAATAAGGTTCCTGTGTATTCTCACACCAAGGGCACAAGTCCGTCTGATGAGATTTGCACAAACTGGCGCCACTTTGATTTAAAGGAACAGTAACACCAAAAAAAGTTTTTAAACACAAGACATTCAAGCGCAGGATACACAGCAGATAACATAAGTTCTGAAGAATCCCATTGTATACTACAGAGTTTATCTGTTATCTGCGGTGTATCCTGTGCCTTTTCTCCTTTTTTTAAGCTTTGAATTGCTGCTCCCATCCCTTGTTTATAGAATCTATCATAGAGTTTCAGAACCATTTTCATCAGTGCAGCCAACAGTACATTTTCCCTGCTTTAAAAGACTTTCCTTATTTGGTGTTACTGTTCCTTTAACTGGTAAAACCATCTTGACTCAATAAATGAATTGGATCATGACCACTAGGGTACTAGGTCCAAATCACACAGAAAAGTTTAGATATAAAGTGTGGTCAAGGGGCAGATTTATCAACAAGTGAGATTACTGCTCACCACAGAAAAATCCACTGACTTTCTATATAATCCTATGGAATTTTTATAATCATATTTATTAATGGGTGAAAGTTAGGAGTTCACCATTTGATAAATGGGATTCCAAAAATCCCATAGGAACGACTAGAAAGGGATTGAATTTAGGGCAGAAACCCATGGTCAGATACAGTGAGATTAGACACCTGGCGACAAATCTCCCTGAAATGTAACAAATGCGAGGGATATACTGGTCTGCTGGGAGTCCCGTGGTATCAGAGTTCAGTCGTGAAGAATCTCTTGGGGGCAGATTTATCAAAAGATGAGATCACCACAGTTGGGCAGAGACACACGGTAAAATTTGGGGAGATTAGTCACCTGGCGAAAAATCTCCTCTTCTTCAGGGTGACTAATCTCCCCGAACTGCCTTCCCTCCAGCTAGAATGAAAATCGCCGGCAGGATGGCACTCAGAGCACTTTGTTTTCCTTAGTTGCCTCACGAAGATTCTTCGGACAACTTCGGAAAACGGAGCGATCTGATTGCCATCCTACCGGCGATTTTCATTCTAGCTGGAGGGAAGGCAGTTAGGTGAGATTAGTCGCCCCGAAGAAGAGGAGATTTGTGGCCGGGCAAGTAATCTCCCCAAATCTGACCGTGTGTCTCTGCCAAACTGTGGTGAACTCTAATCTCACTTTTTGATAAATCTGCCCCTAGTGATTCTTCACGCCTTGACTCTGATACCTGGGGACTCCCAGCAGGCCAGTATATCCCTCACATTTGTTACAGTTCTAGATTCAGTCAATATATGTAAGACGTTTTAGAAAATAACATGTTTCATCACACTTTGGGGCAAAGAGTTACCCCCAAAAATATATAACTCCGGGGAGCGCCCATCTCCGGAGGTGGAGAAACAACACACGTCCCTGATAGTTGTGATGAGATATAACGCTGCCCCCTCCAATACATGTTGTAGGAGCTGTAGCACATCTGAAATCGCCACACTCTGTTACCCATCTGCGCTCAGGGGACAAGGAGCCGCAGCTCTTGAAGAAAGCATGCTGCATTTTGTTAGTTGATGGACAGGACCATTTAATGGCCACTGCAGGGGTTATGGGTGAAACCACTCACCTGAAGTGGCGCCTCCGGGAAAGCTATGAAGTCGGTCAGCTTCACCGTCTTTGATCTGGCTTCCCGCCAAAATAAACCGGGCCTGGTGTCTCCGGCCGAGCTTCCACCTTTTTCACTGCAGAGACTATTGAATGAGCAAATGCCAATAGCGCTTCCCTACTCCTTCCGGCACCCTATAGCGGACAAGAATTGTTGTTTTAGCAAAACTCGCACTCTGTCTCAGCAACACTTTCTCCTTCCTGTCGAGCAGCGACTGTGACAGCCAAAAGAGGTGTGTCCTTGAGGACCGTGCTTCCGCCTGAGCGATGCCCCACCCGCGCACAATGGTGTTTTCACTTAGTGGCTGGTGTTGAGGTTTTTGGCGAAATAAAACGACAATTGAACTTTGGTATTTGCACAATAGCGTCTATTTGTTTCTCATAGTAGTGGAAAGTCCGTGCAACAGTGCCCTGGATATGATTGAATTTACACACTGCAACTGCATGGCTTAAATGCTAACCGTAATACGCCTTCCAATGAAACGGATTCTTTTTAAGTAATATACGACAAATAATAAAGACTTGAGATGGCAGCTGTTTTTACATTAATTACTTTGTTTCTAAAATGTAGTTTTTAACAAGAGAATTAGTTTCATTTTCAAAGCTGGGCTGAGTGGCATTGTGGCAGAGCTGTCACCCCCCCCCTCCTATTTTTTACGGAGTTACCAGAGATCTTGTGCCCAAAAAAATGTTGGCGGTGCGCCCCTCAAGTCCCCCATTGCCAGCTTTTGAAAAGTCGACAGCTCTGCCTTCTGGTTGAACTAGTGCCACCTCAAACAAAAACTGAACTAATCATCTGTCCACCTAAGCCTGGTCCTGCTCACCTATTTACTATCTCTATTGATGGCATGCTCATTAACCCAGTCAACTCAGCTCGCTGTCTGGGGGTAATCGTCGACTCCTCTCTCTCCTTCTCTGATCATATTAACAGTAACGTCACTAGAGGGGGCACAGCCGGGCCCCGCCCCCTCCCTACGGCTGCATCTGTCAGTTGCGCACGGGCTGCGGGGTGGCCCTGAGGGGGTGCGGGCCCTGGCCCGCTCGCACCCCCTGCTCCACCGGTAGTTCCGCCACTGCATATTAACACCACTGTCAAAACCTGTCACTTTTTCTTATGCAATATTGCCAAAATCTGTCCCTTCCTTTCACCTGCTATGGCCAAGACGCTCATGCATGCTCTCATCATATCCTGACTAGATTACTGTAACCTTCTACAACTAGCCTCCTTAACTCCCATCTCTTCCCTCTACAGTCTTTATTAAATACTGCTGCCAGAATTATCCTCCTCTCATCCAAAATGGTTCAGGCCCCTCCCCTGCTGAAGTCCTTATCATGGCTTCCTATAAAACAAAGAATAACTTATAAACTCCTCCTCATAACCTTCAAATCCCTTCATTCCTTTGCACCCAGGGCAGCCATCCGGGGACGGACAGGGGGGAGAGTTGTAGGGGGCCCCGAGGGTAAGGCCACGCCAAACTTACTTGATTATCCGGGCCCCCCATCTTTCTGAGAGCTGCTGACTTCGGGAAGGCATGGACGTTTAAGGGGCCCTGGCCACCAATTTTCTCATAATGTGGGGGGGGGCTTGCCACCAATTTTGGCCACCAATTTTGGCCACCAATTTTTTTTTCTCATGTGGGGTCCTAGCCACCAATATTTTTAATGCGGGGGGGGGCTGGCCACAATGTTTTTATGGGGGACCCTGACCACCAATATCTTTTTATTAACATGTGGGAACCCTAGCTACCAATATTTTTTTTGTTTTTTTACTGTGTGGTGGGGGAGGGTGGACCTGTAGGTGGGGCTTGCGGTGGGTGCAGCCCAGGGGGCCCAGGAAATTTTGTCGTATGGGGCCCTGCGATTTCTGATGGCGGTCCTGTTTGCACCTAACTACATCTCATTTCTTGTTTCTCTATATGTTCCTGGCCAAACCCTCCGCTCCTCTCAGAGCAACTGCTTGGTTGTACCCCCCACTACTACTGCTGTTTCCCATATCAAACCTTCTATCTTGCGGCTCCTTATATTTGGAATACCATTCCTGAATCTCTCAGGAGAGAATCCTCCTTCAATGTCTTTAGAACTAAACTCAAAGACTACCTCTGGGAGTTCATGGATAACACTTGAAGTGGGAACTGGTACTTATATGACATATATAGATATATGTAACAAACTGTAACCTACTGCACTTTTATACCCCTCCAAATTGTGTTTGTAAGTTACCCTCCCATTTAGACTGTAAGCCCTACGGGGTAGGGTTCTCCAGCCTTTTGTCTCCTTGACACTGAGCACTTAATCTGTATTGTAATTACATTTATGTGAATCTTGTTTCTAATAATGTAGTTGTTACTTTTTATTTCAATGACCCCTTGTTTGCTACTACTAATTTATTGTTTTGCTGTACAGTGCTTTGCCCTCAAGGAGCGCTATACACATAAAAATATACATACATACATTTCACAGCAGCATCCCAAAATCTAATTTATCTATTGTAAAGCTGGCCATACGACTAAAGATCTGCTTATTTGGTGACCTTGCCGTTATGCCCACCTTGAGCTGGTGGATATCAGGTTGATAAGAGCATTTGAAAATTTCTTTGGTTCCACCTTCCTGGAAGGTGGGTGCAAGTTGGAGCCTGGGCGGTGAAACTAGTGTTAGGATAGCTTTGTAATAGCTATCTCCAGGAGTGAGAGATAGGTTCAGATTGGCTAGTAACCAACCTGAGGCTCCAACAAGGAAAATTAGAAGGAATAGCAGTTCTGGGTGTACTACCCATAGAGTAGGGATTTAAGTGTACAGTGTAGGTTCCACTTGAAGGGCCTGATATTTGGGATTGGACACTTTCGAGTTGACCAAATGCACTGTTCAATTATTGATCCCTGATGGATAAAGCACTGGCTGTCTTCTCTGTACAGGAGTAAATGCTTTATAATGTGTACTAAACTCCTGGAGATTGTAATATATAATGTAAAGATTTATCATTTGTTTTAAGATCCACTGGGTCCCCCCATTGATTTAATCAACCCGATGCTTGAAGTTTTGCAACAACCTTTATCCACTACGTCCATGAGGGCTCAACTCAGAGATTAAAGGTGGCCATACACGGGCAAATTAAAGCTGCCGATATGGGTCCTTTAGACCAATTCAGCAGCTTATCTGCCCATGTGTGGGGGCTCCCGACGGATATCAGGCCAAAAATCGTGCAAGTTTGATTTTTTTTTCCTGCGATCCAAGACGGCATCGGCTAGTTGGTGCGGTCCTGCGACCTGTCTGCACCATTTGCAGCATTGTAATCCAATCGTTTTGGCCCAGGGCCAAATTTTCGGTTCGGATTCACCCGATTTTGCCCTGCCGTTATTGGGCATATCAGGTTAAGATGCACTCATTTGGCGACCTCGCCAGACGAGCAGATCTAATAGTTTATGACCACCTTAAGAGTCCATGTTTATTAGTATGGTTAACATATAGTTTTTAGAGTACTGCCCAGGGAGCAGGCCCAGCAGTTGCAGGGGGGCCCAGAGTGTATGGGACCCAGCAGGGCCGCGCCGCACAGGCGCCCAAGGCAAGCCGGCGGACGCGGCACCGGTTTAGCACAAGTGCGCATGCGCAAGGTGGCGCTCGCATGCTCAAGAAGCGGTGGTTTTTCTTCTTTTGCTCTTCTGCGCATGCGTGAATTAGTACGAATGTGTGCATGCGGAGAGAAATGTAATCGCATGCATGCGCAGGAGCGCAAGTATCCGTAAAAACCGCAAAGAGTCGGGCACTGGACTGGGGGTAGGCGACAGAGGAGGCGCGTGCCTGGCGCCCCCCCAGCTTTGCGCCCTAGGCACGTGCCTACTCTGCCTACCCCTAGTTCCGGCCCTGGGACCCAGTGAGGCCCTAATTAATGAGCAATTTTAATATATATTTGGGAGGCTAGGCCAACTTAGCAATATTTTGTGGTCCTAAATAAAAGTTGCTGTGGGGCCCAGTAGCATCTAGTTACGCCACTGAGTACTGCACTTCCATTTAACAATTGGGATACAAATGCATGCACATACTACACATTATTAAAGGGGATTTCTTTAAAGAAACTACATAGTTCACAACTGAACTTTGATTTTTTTTACTTATTCAGCACTTCGTTCTGGCACCATTCAATTGAATTTAAAGTGTTCTCTGACTGCTAGGGTCCCACCGACCCTTGCAACCAGTTGAGGGCTTATTAACAGTTCAGAGTAGAAATTATTAACATGCATAAAAGTAAATGACTTTTTGGTTGCTAGACATGACTGACCATGACAAAACAATAAATCCAGCACTATACTGGAGATTCCCAAGTAAACCCTGCATCCATTGAGCCAAATCCTAGTAGCTTCTTCTTATTAACATAAATGAAGTCCGCTCACCGTTCCTATTTCATGGCCCCGGTGCATCCCGCCCCCGACCTAACGCGTATACTTTGGAGCGGTTAAATCTCCCCACACTTGCAGAGTATATGAATCATCAATTAAGGATCTTACCTGGTTGGCGCTATGACCCAGGTGCTGCAGCTCTGAGTCCGTCACTAAGAAGAACGTGTCCACTTTACTCAACGATCGTTGCGGAGGCACACTCCAAGGTCGGACCTCTGAGGAAGTGCCATGACACGAAACGCGTCCGACCTCGGACGCTTTTTATTATCAGTGTATCAAGATGTATAAAATAAAGTAACCTTTTTTTACCAATAAGTTGAAAATAAGCGATTCTTTCTAAAGGACCCTTGAGCGTGCCTCCGCAACGATCATAATGACCATGATACCCATACAGAATTTTATATTGCAGATTAGATAAAGAAATGCAAGTCATTAAAAAAGGAAAGACAATTGCAATTTGAGAATAGCAATGTCTACACAATAAATGTTCATTCTAAGAGGAACCTTCTCTATGGCTGGAACATTTTATTTAATGATTATCCACCAGAAAACCACTATACTTGTCCTGCTTGATAAATACTGTTATCTGGAAAAAAAAAAAAACAGATATTATAGAAAATATCACCTAGATCTGTTTCTAGGGCCACCATCATAAACTTTGGGGCCCCGTACAAGTTATTATATGCCCCCCCCCCCCCATGAATACCAACTTGCAGTACCAAAATGTTGGCAGGCCTGCCTGTTTAAACCATTTCTACTGATGATGAAATGAGTCTACACACAGAACTTTCAAGTAATCCACAAATACAGATGTTATTACTTTTTGATAGAAGTCATTATATGCAAATGTTGCATTCTGGTGGGCCAGCATGTAAGAGTTCCTTATTGCAGCCACAACTGCACTTCCTTCATAAATGTAATTGCCAGGTCCTGCTCTTACAGTAGCCGATCATTTGTCGTGTAGGCCCGTCTATGGCCACCTTTAAATATGGTGGGGAATGGGTCTCCTTACAGCAGTGATGCCAACCCCATTGATGTTGCTCACAGTGGCTTCAAAGTAAGTACCTATTTCTAAATTCCTGGCTTGAAGGCAAGTTTTGGTGGCATAAGGACACAAGTTTACTCCAAACAGAGCTTCTCGCAGGTTAGCATTTAACATGGACTATCAATGCCCTTATTTAGCATAACCAAGGAACTTTTTTCATGCTCCTGAAAAATGTTTACATTTGAATGTTGCTCACAGGTAATACAGGTTGGGGATCCCTTCCTTAGGTTATGGAAATGTATGTTGCCTTTCACAGAATCAGGAACACAAACTCCTACATGCTAAGAGTAAATTTTTATTTTAGAATTAAATAATTTCTTATGGGCATTTAACAAGGAGTAGAAGTTGACAAGGTTCACGGTTTATTGCTTTCCCTTTTAGGTGGGTTGATGACTTGAGGACTCCTTGAGGTTCATCCTCCACTTCTTCCATGGGACCTTCACTCTAAACATCTTCCTATAAATCTCTTTGATTTATTTGGAGAGACCTGTATTAGCATTACAGTCGGGATATCTACAGACAAAAAGATGCGCAATTCACGGATTTGGTGATTATTAGAAATACTATTAAGGAACTGCTTGCAGATACCAGAACTCAATTGATTACATATTTTGTTTTTTTCATTTGTTTGTACCTATTGGGCTAGGTTTGCTGCCGGGCCTAGGGAGTTCTCTATCGTTATACAAAAAGTAGTTTATAGTATGTATTTATTCATTGCTATGCACTAGATATTTATAGGTAGAGAGCAGTTGTTGGCTGCAATGCTTTAGATTAAGGTAGAAGTGAAGCATCTGACTGATTGTGTTTGCAATGGAGTGGAATAATTAATGTAGGAGTATTATATGGTTAGGTGGGAAGTTAATGATGGAAGGGAGTTCCAAGTGTAGGTCACTATTTGAGATGGACAGTTTTTAGATTGATTACGTGTACCAAGATAATGCTGTTTTTAGAGCAACAGGGTGGTGGATGCCCATTTGCAATGCATAGAATATTAGGTTGTGGCAAGACAGCAAATGTTTCTTTATTTCAGACAGCATAAACTTCCAAAAACAGCTTTCAGCAGCAATACAAATACAGCAAAAAAGAAAATGGCACCAAAATTACAGACCTTTGAGCAGTAAACTTAAAGGTAAACCACCCCTTTAAGGACTACTGATTAGCCAACTGAAGCCAATCAGACTCAGATAGTCAGCCTGTAGCACTTCACTCTGCTACATAGGTGTACCAAGATGGTGTTGTTTGCCAAGGTTCACTTGTGCAAAAGTGACACCTGTAGTTGGTCTAATAGGTTATGTGTTGTGACACTTGATTTGGGCAAAGGCGAAGCCCTGGTATGGGGAATTATAAATGAAAGCACCCCTAAACTGCACTAATAATAGGTAGGGATGCACCCAATCCAGGATTCGGCCTTTTTCAGGAGGATTTCAGCCGAATCCTTCTGCCCAGCCGAACCGAATCCTAATTTGCATATTCAAATTAGGGGCAGGGAGGGAAATCATGTGACTTTGTCCCAAAACAAGGAAGTAAAAAATGTTTCTCCTTCCCACCCCTAATTTGCATATGCAAATTAGGATTCGGCTCGGTATTCGGACGATTCTTTCGCAAAGGATTCGGGGGTTCGGTGCATCCCTAATAATAGGTAAAGCTTACTCCCCATTTTATTTTTTAACAGCTTTGCCTAGAATTATACAGGTATGGGACCTGTTATCCAGAATGCTCGGGACCAGGGGTTTTCCGGATATGGGATCTTTTCATAATTTGGATCTTCATTCCCTAAGTCTACTAGAAAATCATGTAAACATTAAATAAACCCAATAGGCTGGTTTTGTTTCCAATAAGTATTAATTATATCTTAGTTTGGATCAAGTACAAGCTACTGTTTTATTATTACAGAGATAAGGGAAATCAATTTTCAAAAATTTGGATAAAATTGAGTCTATAGTAGACACCCTTTCCGTAATTTGGAGCTTTCTGGGTAATGGGTTTCCGGATAACGGATCCTATACCTGTACTTACAAAATACTCTGTAGTTGCAGGGTGATAGGTAGCCTGCATTTCTGAATGGGAATTTAGCTTTGCAGTGGAGGACCTTCAACACCTACGCTTTTTATCATTTGCACAGTATAAATGTATGTTTCTTTGCCTTTGGACAGCATAGAGGGTAATATTGTCACATATTATGATTATAAATATACACTGCACTGATAAAAAGCTTAGTTGGCGACGGTCCTTCTCTGAAGCTTCCGGTTTAAGGAACATGGGAATACAGGCTGCCTGTTGCATTGATACAGAGCATTTTGGAAGTATAATTCTAGGTAAAGTTGTTAAAAAATCCAAGGGGGGAGTAAGCTTTACTTAGTATTACAGCGTTTAGGGTTGGATTATTTACTAAAATATTTTGAAGTTATTGGCCCTTAAAGGAGAAGGAAAGTCAGTTTATACTTGGGGGTGCCAAATGTTAGGCACCCCCAAGTGATCGCATTTACTTACCTGACACCCCAGTCGGTGCTCCTATCAGAAGAAAATTGCACCAGCCTGGGGGTTATTCCAGCGAGCACCACCGGCTTCTTCTTTCGGCTGCGCATGTGCGGTACAGCGAAAGTCTGAACTTTAATGAAAAATCTGGCTTTAAATAGACTGGTTCTACTGCGCATGTCTGCCCCAGGAAATTTGAATAAAGAAGAAGCAGAAAACGATCACTCCGTGGTGCTCGTTGGAATAACCCCAGGCCCCCAAGTAAAAAGGACTTTCCTTCTCTTTCAAAGGAACCTTTTATCTTTGTTAATTTGTTGTTTTTAGGATTGCCAACTAGCCAGTATTTTACAGGCCTGGCTGACAGAAATGATGCTTGATGCCAATGTTAATAATAGGAAAGAAAAAAATATATATATAAGAACAGGTGCAACCCTAGTTGTACTCCATAAAAGGGACCATACATTAATTGGTTGTGCAAGTTTCTGCAGGCCAGATTAAGGTGTGGTCCAACCGGTCATACTTATTTAAAACAAAATGCTAAAAATGTAGAAATATTAGCCTGCCAATCACCTGGGCCCCATAGGATGTGGACCCTGCCAACAGGTGTATTTGCTATTTTGTTTTCTTTATAGATTCAGTTATAGCTTGTTACATAAACATAATTACACACTAATTAAGGACAGGGGCGGATTAATGCACTGGGGCCCAGTGTAATCAGGGGCCCATTTAGGTGTGCCTAGATGTATGTATTGTGACTTCATAGCCTAAAGGGGGTCTTGTGTGGATGCAGCCTAGGGCCCCACATGTCAGTCAGTGATTAAGGGATATTGAAAAAAAAAAAGTTTTTCTTGGTTAACTAAAGTTTAAACCAGAAAATACTCTTAAAAGGCTAGTAACACAAATACTGAACCACTGAGCTAGTATGTGCAAAAAAACAAAAATTGTGACATTAAATGGTCTTCAGACAGGCCTTACAATGTTTCTTTACCTAGTTCTGCACAGTTAGTATTTGTTACCAACAGAGGATTTTTTTAGGGCAAGAAACATACATTTGTAATGATTCTGTTAACGATAATGCATATTAAGAGCAAGGTCCTAGACGATATCTACAAGCAGCAGGTGAGTTTTGCCAAGAACCTACATACATCACAACGAAAGATAAACTAGTGTTTCTACACTCAGAATTCTTTCCGTTAGTGACTCATTAATTATTTAAACAATATCATGTTAACCAACTGCATTTAGACTGTCTGTCAAGCTCAGATGAAATGCCAAAGACTGTATGCTAGGGGAAAATAGGTCAAATTCTCCATTACTTTAAAGACCGACTTCCAGGCAATTGTAAGCAATGTAAAGTTGTAAAAAACAAAAAAAGAAATCTAAATCAATTTACACAGATCTGTGTTCAGATTTGATCTGTGTCAAATGGTTTATGACAATAAAACATGAAAACCTCCAAGGGAGTGAATACTTTAATAGGCACTGTAAAACTCTCAATCAGCATTGGAGTATAAATGCAAAGCACTATGGGGGCTGTAGTCCTTCACTTGCAAGTAGCACAGCAATGAGGACTACAAGTTCCAAGGTCTATGTAAAATAAACATTTAACAACCAAATGTCTACTGTATTAAGAAGGTTGTAAATATAGTTCCTTATTCAAACCACTGGGTACCACTGTTGCTAAATGAAAGATCCATTTTCTGACGTAGGATATGGTACATAATGGTTTACTCAAAATGAATATGAATAAGGCGCCAGGGCCAGATGGAATACACCCTCGGGAATTATTAGAGCTTAGCTCATTTTTAGACCTGCCTATATTTCTGATCAGAATCTCTTTCACCTGGTATGGTACCTATGGATTGGAGGAAAGCCAATGGTATTTCTATATTTAAAAAGGAGTACGATCTCAGCCTGGCAATTACAGGCCAGTAAGTTTGATATCTGTGGTGGGCAAGTTATTTGAAGTGTTAAGGGATCACATTCAAAATCATGTTCTGGAGAATTATGAGAAGTAACCAGCCTGGCTTTATGAAGGATATGTCATATCAGCCAAATATGATTGCTTTTAGTAAGTAGTTGGACATTGGGTTTGCAGTAAATGTGATCTATTTGGACTACTTTCTAATCAAAGGGCCGTTGGGCTTAAAGTTGTATGCACATGGATAGGAAACTGGCTACAGGATTGGGTACAGGGTGTGGTTGTTAAGGGTACATTTTCTACTTGGAGTAAGGTTCTTGAGTTGTATTAAAAGGGGAACAGATTTGCGAGACATGGGGATTGTTATTCCACTGTACAGAGCGCTGGTAAGGCCCCAACTAGAATATGCCGTACAGTTTTGGTCTCCAGTAGTGATGTGTGGGTTGTGTTGCCATCGACCCGCACCCGACCCCTCCCAACAAGAACCCGGCCGCTTCGTCTATTTATAGACCCATGTCCAACCCGCGGTGACATCATGAAAGGGACGGAGCAGACGCGAGTTTATAAATTCAGGGATATGAAAGCCGTTATCCGGCAGCGCGACTTGAAAATTTTTTTGTGGTTGCCGGCCCATCGCTAGTCTCCAGTGCTCAAATGTAACATTACTGAATTTGAGAGGATCCAGAGAAAGACAACTAAGCTGGCAAAAGGTATGGAAAGTCTCGGCTATGAAGAAAGACTGGCAAAATTGGGGTTGTTTACACCAGAAAGGTGCTTAAAGGAGAATTCAAAATAACCCCTACCCTACATAGACCCCCCCCCTTCAGCCTAGTGTTACACCGGGCAAATGCCCCATACGTTTTACTTACCCCTCGGTGCAGATTCAGGCAAGAGTTTACGGGCGCCATCTTCAGGCGCTTCGGCAATTTTCGCGAGTTTAGGTGCATGCGCAGTTATCGCGAAACAGTAAATTGCTCCAACTGTGCATGTGCCGCCACGATGTCTCATTCCAAAGATTTCCGAAGAGAAGATGGTGCCCGTGAACTCCAATTCCTGAATCTGCACAGAGGGGTAAGTAAAGCATTTGCCAGGGAAAACAGTTAGGCTGGGGGGAGGGGGGTCTATGAAGGGTAGGGATTATTTGAATTCCCTTTAAGGGGATCATACTGTATAATATTCTCTCTCCCATTCCAGTTAATAGAAAGGAGGTTGTGGCTATATATTTGGAAGGGGTTTTTTTTACAGTGAGAGCTGTGAAAATGTGTAATTCTCTCCCTGAATCAGTAGTACAGGCTGAGATATTAGCTTTAAGAAGGGGTTGTATGGCGTTTTAGCAAGTGAAAGATATAAAAGATAGTTCGTAGTACAACTGGGACTGGCCATCTTGTAGCGAATTGGAGAGGCTTCGGATGGGGTCTTTTGCTTTCCTCTGGATCAACCAGCAGGCATGGGCGTCCACAAATAGGGGCGAGGGGGGCACTTGCTCCCCCTTGGAATTTTGCCCTTAAGTGCAGCAGAACGTAGAATCTACGTTCTGCAACTGCAGCATATCAGGGTGGTTGAGAGGAGGAGCAGCTTTTAAAGCCGCTCGCTCATATGCCCCCAGGCAGTGCGTGCCCCACACCATGAAAGGAGCCAGCACCCAATAGCCAGGACAAGCTTTTTCTTCAGAGTGCACACAGCTCAGATCGCATCTTCTTTCTCCTGCTTTTGATCTTTCTGTCCAGGCTTCGTGGGGAGGGAGGAGGAAGCAAGATCAGCAGAACAGCCAAATGCTGCAGTGATTGACAGACTTGCTGCCACTGATTGAATCATTTGAATTTCCCACCCACACTCCTTTTCATGTGGGAAAGAATTTCTGGTTGTCTGTAACCATTCTCACAATCCTCCGCATATGCTGCTCCTGTATTTTTCTTGGCCTGCCAGACCTGGGTTTTACAGCAACTGTGCCTGTGGCCTTCCATTTCCGGATTAAATTCCTTACAATTGAAAATGACAGTTTAAATCTCGGAGATAGCTTTTTGTAGCCTTCCCCTAAACCACGATACTGAACAATCTTTGTTTTCAGATCTTTTGAGAGTTGCTTTGAGGATCCCATGCTGTCACTCTTCAGAGGAGAGTCAAACAGAAGCACAACTTGCAATTGGCCACCTTAAATACCTTTTCTTATGAAGTTCAAGGCTTAACGAGCTAATCCAACCAATTCGGTGTTGCCAGTATTGAGCAGTTACATGCATTCAAATTAGCAAAATTACAAGGGTGCCCACATTTTTACATAGCCAGTTTTTCACATTTGATTTAATTTCAAACCACTGAATACTGCTTCACTAAAAATCTTTGTTCAGAAAACACCCCAGTATTCAGATGTTCCTGGGAAATGACATACCACTTATCTTTTTTGTTAAAAGTGGAGTAAATTATTATGCAGGCTGAGAGGAGTTCCCAAACTTTTTCATGACTGTATATAGGAATAAAAGGGTGAACTTGATGGACGAGTGTCTTATTTTCAACCAAACTTACTATTTTACTATGTCCAATTCAAAGCTAGAATTTTTTCAAAATGTCCCAGGAAAAGTTCTTTAATTAAACCATTTTCACAAGTTTTTCTTTACTGGTACGACTTTTAAACATATTTTAAACATATTTCCTTGAGAAATATTTGTTATAGTGAATATCTCAATCATGTGGAATGTGATCCTGTGTTGTCCTGTGATGCATCAAATCACAGAGACTAGTGATAGATTAAGTTTAGCTTTCCCTGCAACTGGTGTATTGGGACAGTTGGGTGTTTTAAGATTTGTCTTATGATTACCACAATGGAAACTACTTCTGATCCATAATCCCTTTAAAAATTTAATTAAAAATTAATATTTTCTTCTAGCCAGGCTGCAACCCTACTTGGGCAGAAGTGCTAGTTTGGTTGCCACCTGGTTGGTAAAAATGTGGCTTGATGTTAGGGAAAAAAACATAAAAACTTAGGAAGGTCTGTAATTTTTTTCTAGAAAAGGTTGCATCCCTAAGTGTAAGTCATGCCAAAAGCGTCATCAACACTTATGTGCCATTTAAAAACAAACAAAAAACATAATGTACTTGGCAAGTGATTACTATAAGTGGTTCTTCAACAATTTGTGTTTTTCTTTTTCCTGTCACTAATAATTCCTCGTTTACTATTATGTTCAGACCTCTACGATGCTTAAATAATATTTGAAACTGGTAAAATGCCCTTGCTATGGGTAATGAATGGTGAGGCTCTGAGCCCTGAGGGCTTGAGGAAAAGTACAGAGTCTACAGTATATTCACATCAGAGGAACAAGCATTAGAATGAGTGGATGGCACGCACAATTAAAAGAAATGTGTGACAAGGTGCTATAGAACTGTATATACCACTTACCGATTTAACATACAATCCCAAGATAGCATACCTGCCAAATAAATTTGCCTTCACCTTGTCCTTGTTGCTCTCTTGTTGGACCACTAGAACCGCATAGTGAAAAGGTGAGCGATGGGAGGAGAGCATGCATCAGTAGACAGTTAATTATTTTTACTGGTACAGTTTTACAAAGAGTGCTGTGCATCAGACTGCTTAGCTGGAAGCTATAAAAATACAGGGTTAAACAAATAACTTTGTGCTACTTATCGGTCTCTCCAATTTTGCAGAAGTGTTAGCAGCTTCTTTCGCTGGTGGTGATCAGTGTTAGAAAAAAGAAAAACAGATACCCCAAGTCATGCAATTTAAAATATACTCAATCAATTTCACAAATCTGCCTAAGGTACTGTATGTCTTCAACACCGATATAAAGAAATGCTAGAATTTTTTTTTTTTTTTGGAAGCAAGCGCCTAAAAAGATATAGTTGTGGATTTCCATTTGTTTAGTAATAAAAGTATGTAGAAACAAGCAGCAAGCTTTCATAAAGAAAACTAGTGATTAGTGGGTAGAGTATGTATAACTATTATTCCGTTGTTAAAATAAATACTTAAGGAACCAGAATGATTTTGATACTTTATTATGGATCATCTTGAAACAATTACAGCAGCGTTTGTGGTACCCTTCTGTCCTCTTTCCAAAGGAATGTCAAGAACGAATTTAATTACACATACAAACTCAAAACTTCTAGATTCACCACATAGGATCTTATGATATTAGATACTCTACATGCCATTATGACAGGCAAGAGGTGGGGAACAAAAACAACAAATTAAAAATGAACACAAATTTAGGGAAGCACCTCGAGAGTGTGTGAGGGGTGGGCAGTAATTGATATGGGAAGTAAAAGAATTTCAAAACACAGAACAAATGCTGCTGCCATTAAGTACACTGTACAACAGCAGAAACACAGTAAGATATGCCTGACTTGGGAATAACTTACAGGATACCATGTAGAAATGTATGTAGACGGCTATTCGGGTTTCCTTTTGTAGTTGACAACTATTCACAGCTCCCAGAAGTTTCCTTTTAATGTATGGAACTGTATGCATGAAATACAGATAACTTGTTGTTTTGTTTTAAGAAAAGGTCTTCCACAGCAGCCGATATCAGACCTGCTTCCTAGTGTCCCTCACTGTTTGGGTATGCGTGTGTGTGGGGGGGTACATTGTTAAACACAATAGTGGTTCAGTGCCACTGCAGTCTCTTTAGGCATTTTGGTAATGGAGTGTGGTTTTAGCATTTTAGAAGAAGAATGTAGACAAACACTGTTAATGCTGCTTTACCCCTACTAATTTTTGGTGTGACAGCACTGAATATCCACAAAACATGGGTTTGCCCTTCTACATCCTCGATATTCATGGAAGCTCAAATATATCCCACATAGGTGTGAATTCATACTGCAATTGCCCTGTTTCAAAGCACATTTACAAAGGAGAATAAATAGGTATTATAATATTTTCTCTGCTCATTTCCCTGGTAAAGGGTGGCAAGCCATTCCAGGGCCCTGGGTCATAGTTTCTAAAAAAAAAACAACACATTTTTAACAATATATGGTTGTACACCAGTCTATCTGGGGAAAAACATACACAGCTACAATAAGGCACCAACAGTTAAAACCACATTGCCAACTTTCTGATAAATAACCAATTTTGCGGATAGAGAGACATGCACATCTGATTTTAAGACTGCCGATATGACACCAAAAGTCCACTGCAGACCAATGCCAGACCAAACGGCACAACAGAATTCCTCTGTATATGGGTATTTCTTTATAGACGCAGGTACAGGTAAAGGAACACAAAAAAACAGAGCAATCCAAAAAAAAAACCTTTAGTCACACACACTGAGTGGAAGGGTTGAAAGTGAGGTAAAGACTGAGGTTTGGGTATTCCAGTTTTGTGGCCACAGAAAGTGGATCTTACTGTACAGGAATGTCTATTTATGCATAAACTATAGGAGACATACTACACAATGTTTAGTCTTTATAAAGAAAAAACAGAGCAAACCACATATTGCACAAAGGGGTAAAGCAAACCAAAGAATTATTCTGTCGCCTTAACGGCAATTCATGCATTATATAAGGAAATGCGAGAACAAAACAAAACAAAAAAGTGCACATCTGGGGTGATTAAACTAGATGCATAGTATTAAATTATGGTATGATTCGAAAGAATTCTAAACTACCTCTATATTCCCAGTGAAGAAAAAAAACAAAACAATGAAAGGCGCTGCAAGTTCAATGTCAGTACCTTGTTTCTAGGCAAAGACAACTATTATGTTTGTTGGGCCATTCCTTTCTAAAATGGACACGGAGAAGCAATTTTTTGATGACAGAACAATTGAATATTAATTTTTTTTCACTGAAATAGCTTTTGCCACTTGGACATTAAAAGGGGTAAATTCACAGGTCTTTTAAAATAGCTTTTCTTTTGCCTCACATGATCTTAAAAAAGAAAAAAACAGAACAAAAATAACAGACAGGACAGGCTTAAAAGAAAAAAGTGAAACAGTCTTGCTTTCAGGTGAGAGAGTAAAATGACCTCCTGCTGCAAACAGGCAAAGACCATAAGCATGCGCCTGGATCAAAGAGACAACTGGAGAAAGGGAGAAGGTTGTGGGCCTTTTCAGTTTCTGTTTTGAGTGCTTCCAGGAGGAACAGATACAGTTAAAAGGAGGAGGGCATATTCCAGCTCAAGAACTTGAAAGTGTTTCTTTGATCTCACTGAGAAGGCTGCTGAGAAGAGAGGCGTCACTGCATTTCCCATCAATAGATACCGAACTGCCACCCTTTGGGAGAAAAAAATGTGGGAGGGGTGGACATTGACATTAACAACCTGTCCATGTTCTAAGCCCTGTACTGTATGTATCCTCCAATACCTGTTGTTTTCACAAATATATACATTACATTTGCACCTGGTGGCTGGTTATTCTGAATATATTTTGCCTCTAGATAGTAGGAGCAGTCATATATGTAGCATACCCTAGTCAGATCTCAAGACTCCAGTGGTACTGTGGAATCGGGTGAGGATATGGCTTGCTTAAAATAATTACCTTAGAAATTAAGTAACCATTTTGTACCAGGTAAAACTGACCAGTTAAACGGTTTACAAAACATATAAATGATCAGTATAATGCAAACTGTGATCTTGTCACATGAGGATAAAGAATGAAAGTGAGAATGTCTTTTTTTTTTTTTTTTTTTCAAAGGGATTGTTTACTAATGGTACACGCTCAAGTGCTGGACAGTTAAATTGTGTCCCAGAGGGCCCATAATTGTACTTGCGCCTATTCCAATGACAGGTACAACTATGCTTTGCCATACCCATGACTCCCTAGCATCCCAGCTTGCAAGTTCTGAATGATATCTACCAGCCACCCACTTCCCATCTGCCCTGTATGTGGTGCTGACAAAAGCAGGCAACATAGCATACAAAGCGAGGTGCAACTATTTACTTTTCACTCTAGAAGTTTAAGCAGAATTTGGGAAAGGCGCACATGTCAAAACACTAATTTATTGGTGGCCATTTTTGACATTTTGCTTTTTTTCTTATGAATGAACCCAATCAAATGTTCTGCATTTCAGGATAGCTCACAAAACCTAACAATTTGCCTTCCTCTGTTGTGAACGGAGCTTACCTTTTTTACTAGTAGACAGACATGATGATCCTGGATTGATCGACTGTACAATGACGCGCACGTGTCAACTCGTTCTACCACTTAAAAATACACAAAATGGAGAACAATTACTATTTCTGGCTAAATTAAAAAAAATAAAAAAAAATAAATGCAGTGAGATGCAATGAGGATTCACATAGCAACCAATTGCAACAACTTTAAACACAGGCTTTTATGGTTACCTGTAAAGTGATGGAAAAAGCAAATCTTTGATATAAGATGGTGGTATGATAGGGTGCAATCCACTTTGAGGGAGCTCATTTTCAGATCACCTGATTCTAGCAACTTGGCAAATGCATCACTAAGAAAAAAAATCAAAGCAATTTTAATAATATACTCACTAAATAGGAGGAAGTTCATTACCCACAGTCTATATATTAAAGAACAATGATAAGCAATAAACAGGTAATCAAAGGGTATTTTTTTAGAACAACAATAAACAGGTAATCAAAGGATGTTTTTTTTAGAACAACTAAAGGTAAAGAAATAGTTTTAATGAGAGCAGAAATGTATCATCAGAAAAAATATATACGAGGCTCAAACAACAATGATCATGTTAATGGTAACAAAGTAGTAGTATATTGGGAAAAAAATAGTCAGCCAACTTTAACCTTTACAAAACACACAGACTGAAGCAAAAGTAATGTGAGCAAAACACCCAATAGGTCAGCGGCCAAGTCAACATATGAGGATAAAAATTCCTTCCGGAACCCAAATGAACAAGCTATCACTACTAATTTGCTTAAACAGGCTACACATGGTGGAAGCTGAAAAAATAAATCCATCACGTTCACAGCATTCACATTCACAGCAGTGTTGGTAAGTACGCAGTTCTGAAAGGGGTGGTCCACCTTCAAGTTAACTTTTAGTATTTTATAGAATAACTAATTCTAAGCTACTTTTCAATTGGTCTTCATTATTTATAGTTTTTGAATTAATTGCCTTCTTCTTTTGACTCTCTCCAGCTTTCAAAGGGGAGTCATTGATCCCATTTAAACAACAAATGCTCTAAAAAGCTACAAATATAATGTTACTGTTCATTTTTTATTACTCATCTTTCTATTCAGGCCTCTCCTATTCATATTCCAGTCTCTTATTCAAATCAATGCATGGCTGCTAGGGGAATTTGGGCCCTTGCAACCAGATTGCTGAGATTGAAAACTGGAGAGCTGCTGAATAAAAAACTAAATAACTCAAAAAACAGAAATAATAAAAAATGAAAACCAATTGCCTCAGAATATCACTCTCTGCATCATGAACAACCCCTTTAAATGTTTCTTCCTTTTAAATATACTGTATATTTTATTTGGAAATAGTGATATTTTATGGCAGAGCTTTTAAGGTGTTTTTAGTGCATCTGATTTTTGATCATGCCGTGCCATGTTTGTTAAAGCAGAACTCCACAAAAACATAACTTAAGCTTTTTGAAAAGTAAACATAATTTCAAGTAACTTTGCAATATACATGAATTAAAAAACATGCAGACTTCATGATTTTTAATGGTTTGGACAGTTCCCTTAGCCAAGCCCCCGCCCCCCGCTCTCCTTCTGATATCTCTGACTACTTTGCTGAGCTGGCTGACCACTGTTACTTTGTATCAACAGCCAGCTGTCCTCAGCCTGCATCCTTTTAAACCCCACAATTCCCTGCACACATGATTTCAAGAAGAAACAGCAATGCATTGTGGGTTATGTAGTTCCTGTATGCTGTCTGTAAGCTGTGGAGAAGTTGCTACAATTTGTAACATCAGTGGTTAGTCCCGCCTTCCCTGCTAGGGTTTCAAATAATGCAGAAAGAGAAGAAAATGTTAAACAGCTGGATTTCAGCATAGAAAATGGAATTTATTCATACTTTTTGAATAAACAGGTAACTGTGATGGGTATATTAGGGGTTTCTGTGTTATGTGGGCCTCTTTATCAAATTTTGGTTTGGTAGCCAGAGTTCCCCTTTAAGAATCATGCTGCAACATTGATTAAAGAGCAACCTTGGTTAACTAATGCAGGCACAAATGATTCTATGGCAAGTGGCTCATAAAGGGTTAATACAAATGCATTTAAAATTAACACAGACTAGGTGGGGCTAAACAAAGCACAGCAAAAAGAAGGACTTTTACTTCCAAGAAAAGATCTTTACATATACAGCGTTGAAATGACAAGGGATGTTGTACCCAATGAATTATTTAAATTTTTGGAGTTACTGATCCTTTAGCGATTTAATCTAGTCACAAGCAAGGCTGAAACTGCAAGAAGATACACAAAACAAACCCTTTAAGCTAAGTAGCCATTTCAAGAATATAAAAATGTATTAATGAGGTAGATTTATATATTTATATTTTAAATATACCTGTAACAAGGTGTCAAAATTAAGTAAGAAGAGCAGCTGAAGTGTAGTTTAAAGTCTATTTTTTCATGGGCAGATCCTTCATCGTCCTGCAAGCAAAAAACAAATAAAGCAAGAAGTTCATTTTAACAAGAAAACGTATGCACCTGTATTCAGTCCTTGTAAATAATGTCCTCATTTTAATGAAATAAAAATGAGTGAATGATTACATTTTTCTCTGATGTTTTCATTGAAAGAACCAATGCAAAATCAGATATTTATTGTATATTGTTTTTCATTAGAATAAAAAGCAATCCTTATAAATAAGATCATCCAACAACAGGGCTTGGATATCGTGTTGGAATGGAAAGATGAATGAATGGTGGAAACTACAGTTAAGGGATCCTAAAGGGAAATTGTTCCCTAACTGGCAATGACACGCTGTTTGTTGATAGCGTTTTGTCTCAGCTACTTAAAGGAACAGTAACCTCAAAAAAATGAAAGTGGTTTAAAGTAATGGAAATATCATGTACAGTTGTTGCCCTGCACTGGTAAGACTGATCTGTTTACTTCAGAAACACTACTATAGTTCATATAAACAAGCTGCTGTGCAGCAATGGCAGAAATTTAAAAAGGCTATATGGCAAAGGGTAAATAGTGGATAACAGATAACACCATTAGGTTCTACAGAGCTCATCTCCTATCTGCTGTGTAACCTCAGCCTTTTCTTTGTATGGCTGCCCCCATTACTACACAGCAGCTTATTTATATAAACAATAGTAGTGTTTCTGAAGCAAACACAGCAGTTTTACCAGTGCAGGGCAACGCTGCATTATACTTGCATTACTTTAAAACACTTTTTTGGTGTTACTGTTTTCTTTAAAGGAGAAGGAAACCCTAAAAATGAATAGGAGTAAAAATGCCATGTTTTATATACTGAACTTATTGCACCAACCTAAAGTTTCAGCTCCTCAATAGCAGCAATGATCCAGGACTTCAAACTTGTCACAGGGGATCACCATCTTGGAAATGTCTGCGACACTCGCGCTCAGTGGGCTCTGAGCAGCTGTTGAGAAGCTATGCTTAGGGGTTGTCACAAATTATCAAGCAGAAAATAAGGTTGGACTGCCATACAAGCTGAAGCTACAGGGCTGATTATTAAATTCTGATGCTAGTGGGACTGGTTTCTGTGCTGCCATGTAGTAATTATCCATATTAATTACTAATCAACCTTATACTGTGACATTTATATTTTATGTGTACTGTATATTTTGAGTCAGTTCCTAAGCTCAGTAAGTGACCTCAGCACGGAGCATGTGCAGTGAATCAGCAGAAAAGAAGAGCTACTGGGGCATCTTTTGGGACAAACGATCTTGACTGCTAAAGGACTGTGGTTGCCTGGGGTTGGTGCAGAAGCCCAAAACATAATGTACAACAATATCTTTAGTTTAACTTTCCTTGTCCTTTAATGCTAGAAAATACTGCACATAGTAAATACTACTAAAACACTCAAATCACATAAATACTCAAAATACCTTTGATTTGAGTGTTTTCTCAGTATTGTCTATGGCATAGTATTTTCTGGTGTTTTGTAGCCACGACAAAACAAGGTGACGAACAGAACCACGTGTCATTGCCCTAAAACTAACACCTCCCTGACAAAAGTTTCCAGTTCCCACATTAAAACATTAGACTTCACATGTCATCCTGCAGTTGAATAAACTCCTCATTAACAGTCCATACCTTGTGTCTCTCACAGGGCACTAGTTGGTCTGTATGTAACTTATTATGAACCCTTATTTACAGCACTGTGGAATATGTTTCCGTTTTAGAAATGTTCGATAATAAAAACAATATAAACAAGGTACACAAACACTTCAATATTTTACTAAACTCTTACGATGACAGCTAGAACAGAATATACTTCATCCCCTGCCTACTTCCTCAATCCTCAGTTTTCTTTTAGTGTCCTCAGAAGGAGGATGGACACTAGGTCAATGGAGCAGTGGTACAGATAGATAGGTACCATGCTACATTAGGGGTCAGTGTCTGTGGTTCCAGAGCCCCTCCAGTCAAGGGTCTACTCCTCCCAAGTGCTCAGTTAACCTTTCCGGTCTATGGGTGTCTGCAGGCTGGGGGGTAACTGGTTCCCTCTCCCTGGAGGCTGCACCAGCGGCCAGAGAGGGTATCTAGGAAATGGGCACACATGGCTGGCTGAGGAGGTAAGTAGCTTTCCCTTCTCCCTCCCCAGGTTCTCTAGACTAGCGATTTGCGCTGTCCCTTCCAGTGAGACAGCTAAGGCTATTCTGCTCACGGGGGGGGGGGGCCTTGTGGGGACTCTATCTCCAACAACCTCACCACTTTTTGCATTCACTTGCCGCCATACGCTGCATTTTCGCTGCGCACAAATAGACGCCATCTTCACCACGCGCCTGCCTCACTTCCGGTGCCGGGCGCGTCTTCACAGGTGCCATCTTGGTAATGGTTTGTCTACTGCCGAGATGTCAGGTTGCCGTCCCCTTCATCTTCCGGCGGCCATTTTGACTCGCGCTTCACTTCTGATCGTTACCAGCCCTAACCATTGCCATCTGGCTGCTGCAATTATCTATCAGGCGTTCAGGTAGGGTTATCTCTGCCTGCTACCATCCAGATTAGGACAGAGCTTACTGTTATTTTTCATCCAAAGACTATACCACGTTACTCAGCACCTGTGACACTAAGGGAGGCAGTGGTCCCTCATGGCCTCCTACCCTAGGGACAGATAAGGGGGGGTTCTCCTGAGAGGGTAGCCTCACTTCTCTAACCATGACAGACAGGGCAGAAGAGCAGTCTTTTCCCAAGTCCCAGGCAACTGCATGGACTACTCCCTTAGTTTCCTATCTTGCATGCGCTGCTTGCAAACAAACATTTTCTAGCACTTCGACTGAGCCAGTGTGGTTCTTGTAGACCCTACACCAGCCCCTGCATTTTATCAATCCAATGCAGCCCTACCAGCCAGCTCTGCGACAGCTATGGCAATTCAAATGAGCTTGGACTCAGAGCTGGTGCTTACCAGAGACCCTGGACAAGGTCCTACAGCACCTGTCTACACATCCTCACAGGTCTGGGCACACACACCACTTTGCCCCAAAAAACCCTCCCCCTTCTCCACCTGTATCCCCTGATGAGCAAGAGTAAGGTTCAGGAGAAGAGGGACAGTTCCTCGCCAGAGAGGATTCTGATCAGGAACAGGATGCCCTAGATCACAAAGAGAGGTGGAAAGCCTTATTCAGGAGGTCTTACAGGCCCTAAGCCTAGAGTATTCCCCGGATACAGCGGAACCTAGCATAAAAAATTTCAAGAGATAAAAAGTCTTCTTGCTTCTTTTCAGCATATAAACAGCTGGATGACATAGTTAAAACACAATGGAAAACAATCGAACACAGAGTCCAATTTTAAAAGTGCTTTACTCAGAACTATCCCTTTCCTCATGGACCTTTGGTCGTCACCCCCAGTGGTAGACCAACCACTATCCCAGTCACGGAAGCAGCATCTTTTAAGGATCCCATAGACAAGCGACTTGAAGGGTTCTGCAAATCGATATTTACAGCGGCAGGCCCATTTTTGCCACTACTTGGGTGCCCAGGGCAATGGAGGTATGGGAGGTGGCCCAACTCACTGGTTCAGAGGATCGTTCCACTTCTGGTGCAAATTGCATACTCAAATGCATACATTTGCGACGGGGTCTTGGATGCGGCAAAACTCATTGCAAGGACTTGTGCCCACTCATTGCAGCCAGGCGTTTCTGGAGTGGCTAAAGAACTGGTCCACAGATCTTACCTCTAAGGTAAATCTCCAGTCAGCCTTCCATTCATGGGGAAACAGTTATTCTGAGCCGAACTAGAGAAAATAATATCTCAGGCTACAGGAGGTAAGAGTACTCTGCCAAGTACCCAAGAGAAGGTCATTTTTTCCCCTTTCGCCAAAACCAGATCCAAAGGCAGAGGGCTCAAACTGAAAAATACAAAAATTCCAGTCATCCTCAGTGAAGACAGAGCACGTCCTGGTCCAAAACCAGGAGTACAGCTAAGCCCTCACAGGACAAGATATCCTCTGCATGAGGAGGTGCCCAACCCTGAGAGCATTTTCTTAGGCAGATGCTTAGGAAACTTTCGGGAGGTGTGGAGGCAGAAGGTCCAGGATCCTTGGGTTCTACAAATAATTTCCCACGGTTATCCACTACTGTCTGGAGGTGACGTGTGGCCAGAGACATGGAGGGAGCACATCTACCCCTGGAGAGGTTCTTCAAGGCTTCCAACAGGGGAACCCAAGCACCCAAGCATTTCAGAGGGTTCTACACGCTGTGGCCACCTCAGAGGTAGTGGAGCCGGTTCCCCCCCCCCACAACGAGAAGGGCTGCAGAATGTACTCAAATCTGTTTATAGTATTCCATTCCTAGACACCACTTCAAGATGGAATCGGTTCAGTCGGTGCTAATGTCACTGGAAATGGAGGAATTCATGGCAGTGATCGATATCACGGATGCGTACCTGCACATATCCATACACCCCAACCATCATTGCTTCCTTCATTTTTCAGTGGCAGGCGAACATTTGTGGTGCTTCCCTTTGGCCTATCTTCAGCGCCAAGGGTTTTCAAAAAGGTCATGGCCGCTGCTCTGAAGGAACTGCCACTGCAGGGAGTGGGGATCATACCATACCTGGACAGCTCCTGGTCAAGGCTCCCTCCATGTCTCTGGCCATGCGTCACTTCCAGACAGTAGTGGAAACCTTAACTCACATGAGCTGGCAAATACATTTCCATAAGTCAAGGATCCTTCTGTCCCAGAGTACAGCATACTTAGGGCTAGTCCTGGATACTTCAGCAGGAAAAGCATTCCTTCCACAGACCAAGATTACATCTCTTCAGAGTCGATTATTGGCACTTCAGAGGGCAGAACAAGTACCGTTACACTGTGCCATGAGGGTCCTAGGGACAATGCTATCATTATTTCCCTTGATTCCTTATGCGCAACTGCATACCAGACCATTACAGAGACTGATCTTACAACACCAGAGGAGGAACCGTGCGGATCTGGACCGCAGGATTCCGTTTTATCAGTTCCAGTTCTGGCATCTCTCATGGTGGCCAACCACCAGGGAGGCACAAAGAGTCAAGCGGCTCTCGCAGAAGCACAAGAAAATTATATTATTGGCAGAGAAAACAGTACCAGCCATCTCCGCAGTAGACATTGCAGGAGTGGAGAATTGGATAGCGGATTTTCTCAGCCACTAAACAATAGGGCGAGTGTAGTCTACACCCAGAGGTGTTTCAACAGACAACAAGGTGGGGTAAACCAGATGTCGACTTGATGGCATCCAGGTACAACAACAACCTTACGGAGTTCATCGCAAGAAGCAAGGATCCATTAGCGTTTGCGATGGATACACTGGTAATACCACGGCCATTTCGCCCCCAGTCTATAGACAAAGCAAAAAATTAGCAGCACACTAGTAGTTGCAAAAAGTGAAAAAAATTATTAAGCCCTCTAATGTAAGGCAGGCAACTTTTCGGACACCACTTTGTCCTTTCTCCCAGTCTATGTCTTTCCTCCGCTAGCCCTGCTGCCAAGGGTTATCAAGAAGATAAGGGCAGAAGGGGTAGAGGCAATACTGGTGTTGCCATACTGGCCATGCCGCACTTGGTTTGCGGAACTCTTAAGTCTAGCAGCGGACGCACAGACAGAGCAGACCTCTTATCTCAAGGGCCGATCATCCATCCGAGTTCACCATGGCTGGGTTTAAAGGCATGGCGCAAGCCTTAATTCTAACCAGATCAGGAATTCCAGGGAGGCCATATTGGCGATAAGAAAACCGTTATTACGCTAGAAAACCTTTCTCTGTCCATATCTATCACAGGGTATGGAAGAAGTTCATATCCTGGTGCAAGTCCAAGTTCAGAGGCCCGCAGAACTTCCTTCAGAAGGGACTAGATAAGGGGCTGGCACTCCGTTCACTGAAGGTTCAGGTGTCAGCCTTATCCATTCTCTTTCGACAGCAACTGGCCCTGCTGCCAAATGTCAGGACTTGTCTTCAGGATGCATTGCGATTGGCACCACCATACCATCACCCGATTCCGCCCTGGGATCTAAATTTGGTACTGTCAGCAATGCAGGACCATCGGTTTGAGCCCTTGGAATCGATTCCATTGCCTATACTGATAGTAAAGGTGGTATTCCTACTCGCTATTACTTCTGCTAGAGCAGGGGTCCCCAACCTTTTTTACACGTGAGCCACATTCTATCATAAATAGATTTGGTGAGCAACACAAGCATGAAAAAGTCCCTTGGGGTAACAAATAAGGGCTGTGATTGGCTATTTGGTAGCCCCTATGTGGACTGGCAGCATACAAGAGGCTCTACTTGACACTATACTTAATTTTTATGCAATTAAAACTCTCTTCCAAGCCTGGAATTCAAAAATAAGCCCCTGCTTCGAGGTCCCAGAGAGCAACATCCAAGAGGTTGGAGAGCAACATGTTGCTCACGAGCTACTGGTTGGGGATCACTGTGCTAGAGAGATTCGGAATTGGCAGCTCTGTCCTGTTGTCCACCATACATGATATTCCGCAGAGACAAGGTAGTGTTGAGATCTACCGCAGAATTCCTTCCAAAGGTGGATCGGAATTCCATCTTAACCAGGACCTGGTAGTACCTTTCTTTTATCCAGATCCAAAGATGCAAATGGGGCAAAAACTACACACTCTAGATATAGTTCGTTCTCTTTAAACCTACAAGAAGGCTACTAAGGGCATCAGGAAGATGGTCAGTCTCCTTGTCTTACTGGTAGGACCAAGAAGGAAGCTTCGGGCATCAAAGGCCACTATTGCAAAATGGATTAGGTCTGCTATCCTGAAGGCATATGAAGTCCGAGTTAAGACCCGGACCTTTTGGAGTCTGGGCAAATTCGACTCGCTCACTCAGCACTACCTGGGCTTCATTCAGCATTTTCAACCAAGCTTCAGTGGAACAGGTTTGTAGGGTTGCAGTGTGGTCATCCATTCACACCTTTTCCAGGTTTTACAAGGTGCATACACTCGCCTCAGCCAAAGCTTCGGGAGGGAAATGTTACACGCGGTTATTCTCTGAACACTAAGGGTTACAAGTTCCTCCCTCATGGGTAGCTTTGGGACATCCCCATGGTGCCTGTGTCCCCCAATCTAGGCAAGGAAAAAAGGAGATCGAAAGGAGCCACTTTAACTTTTTAGTGTCCTTTCTGCAAGCAACAGGTTCTTCATCCCCATGGTGAGAAAAGGATTTAACGTTAAGTACAAAAATCTATCTATATTTTTTTTTCTCCATCCATAGACTTTGTTCTTTTACACAGTCATTTTTTTTTACTTGACTAGCATACAATGCACAGACATGCATGAATCCATTAACCTACCTTGACTATGTAGGACAGTGTTCCTTTCAACTTCTGAGGCATTACAATACTTTGAACAGTAAAAACAAACTGAGCTTCATTGGAGACCCCTGGAATCAAAAGATGAAAATCAGTCAAAATTTTACGTAAATAATAAAAATAACTTTGGTCTAAACCAGCCTTAATAGGGATTTGGTCCATATGATACCATATTAAGCATTCTGTACTGTCCATGCATAGGCAGGAGGCAATACAAGTAGCTTGGAGGGCTTCATTCAGCCCACGCACATCCAGTTACACAACACTGATTATAACAATAATACTTTGAGTAATTCAGCAAAAGAAATGCAATATGCAAATATGCCTCAGAGTATCGTTACGACCCGCTGTCAAGTCAGTAAGGGAATAAGACACACTTTAGCCATTATTTCCAAGAGAAATTATCTACAAATAAAACTTTATAAGCTTTATGTAAGTGATGATTAGAATCAAGAACACAAAATAGGGAGAAAACACACTAATCAAACCTTTCTTGACTTTGCGCAAAATTGTTATTCTTCGAGATTTGTAATAAATCTGTCCTTTACTGAACCAATATTAAAGGTGCTGTGTGGTTTATACAATGAAACCCTACCTGGAGGAAGTTGAAATGGAACAGGGATGGCATCATGAACAGACGCTCCTTCTGGCCTTAGCATTTTGGTGTTGAGCGAGTCAAGCACATTGAGTTCCATGTTTTTTAAGAATTTCTGGCTCTGATTCTCCAGGATAACGGACACTGTAACTTGGCTCTTCTGCATATCCCCATGGACATCACACATCTGAACAGGACAAAAAGAGACTTACTGAATACTGGCATTAAATGATTGAATATTACACTAGATGCTATAATGCAAATGGGTTGGGCGATAATACTAAACTAAAAACCCCAACAGACTATGGTTATCCTGCAGGACACTCACCATTTTGATGTAAGGGCTCTCAGCTAGAAGTGAATAACTTGACATAGGCTAAAAGAAAGATTGAAGCAAGACATGAAATATGTGCACAGTAAGCAAGAACACACATTATGAAAGTTTCATTAACACATGACTCGATGCAATTACAGTAAATGCCATATTATGCTTTTATAATAATCTGCTTATACTAAGGGATACTGTAAGACCAAGAATTGCACTTCACTGGACTCTTAATAAAACACACATTCCACTACTGGCATTGCGACTCCCAAAGCAACCAGAGGGTTTTCCCATATCTTAAAGGAATTGTACAGTGTAAAAATAAAAACTGTGTAAATAGATAGGCTGTGCAAAATAAAAAATGTTTCTAATATAGTTAGTTAGCCAAAAATGTAATGTATAAAGGCTGGAGTGATTTAATGTATAGCATGTCAGTCTTAACACTACTTCCTGCTTTTCAGCTCTCTTGGTTTACACTGACTGGTTACCCTGGCTACCAGGCAGTAACCAATCAGAGACTTGAGGGGAGGCCACATGGGTCATTTCTGTTGCTTTTGAATCTGAGCTGAATGCTGAGGATCAATTACAAACTCACTGAACAGAAATGTACCATGTGGCCCCCCTTCAAGTCGCTGACTAGCTCAGAGTTATAGAGCTGAAAAGCAGGAAGTTGGATTCTGGCTGTTTTATTAGACATCCAGTCACTCCAGTCTTTATACATTACATTTTTGGCTAACCAACAATATCAGAAACATTTTTTATTTTGCACAGCCTATCTATTTACCCAGTTTTTATTTTCACACTGAACTGTTCCTTTAATACACATACTGAAAACATTATCAAATCATGTCAGTTTAGCTCTGATTCTGCAAGTGTTTTCAAGATAACAAACAAAACATTTTCATAACCATCTTCTCTTCCTTTTACTATTCATTTTGTAACAAAGTACAATATTGTCATGTTCTACTCTGTTCATAGTTAACATTCCCATTTCTTCTCTTACTGGTAAAGGCTCCTCTTCTTCCAGGGTTCCATTTTGTACCGATTCTGAAGGTTCTTCTTCATGTGAGTGATGACGGTGGTGGTGCTTTTTCTTTCTGCTTTTCTTATCCTCCTTTAACTCTTTCTCCTTCTTATGTTTCTTCTTGTGTCTGTGAGATTTCTAAATAAGATAAGAACTACGATGATAAACATAATTACAAGGAATACAATTAAACTGCAGTTAAAAAGGTGACTCACCTTCCCCTCCTCTTCCCCTCTCTCCCCTTCTAAGTCTTCCTCTTTGGGCTCCTCCCTGGTTGGGCTTACTTCAGGTTGGCTCTGTAAGAAATAAAACGATTTTTTTCTTATAGTTCTCACAAACAAAATATAGTACCCACCAGTGGAAATTCCAATTTTATGATGATGTTGGGCTTAAGTTATTTTAGAATACCATCTAAGCAGTTTCTGTATCTTACTTAGAGATGATGTTGTGACAGTATAAAAAGTAGCTACATAAAAAATACTTTTTTTCTTTTTAAACAGTGGAAGTACAGACACGGAACTGCCTTCCCGTTGGCTAGAATGTAAATCGCCAGGGGGATGGCACTCAAAGCGCTTTGTTTTCCAAACGAGGTGATCCGATTGCCATCCCACCAGTGATTTACATTCTAGCCAGTGGGAAGGCAGTTCAGGGAAATTAGTCGCCCGAAGAAGAAGCGATTTGTCGATTAATCTCCCGAAATAGCATGTGTCGCTGCCCTTAGACTTTATATGCAAATTAGGGTTCAGATTCATATTGAGATTTGGCCGAACTATTTAACGTGGATAACTGTTCAGCTGAATTGTAAAGAAAAATTAGCTCAGGGAAATAGAAAATTGTTAACAATAATGCTATATAAGAGAACATTTAATTTTTGTACTTAAAAAAAAAAAAAAAGATTTTCGTACTGTTAAATTCTTTTCCCTTGACCTACATTGGGGGTCACAGGCACCATGGGGATGAAGATCCTGTAGCTTGGAGAAATGATACTAAAAGGTTAAAGTGACTCCTCCTCCTGCTCTGGGCTTCATCCCCTGCTTACTTTCTCAATCCTCAGAAGAAGGAATGACGAGCCCTACCTAATAACCCATGTGAAGAGAAGGAGCCACTCCCCAAGGTAAGCTAAGCACGGCATGTTCCACCTGCTGCTTAAACTAGCTAGTATATAAGAGTATTAACTTAATAGAAACATAAGAACTTAACTGAACTTAACTTGAACTAACACAAGGAGGGAAGGCCTGTGTCCCCCAATGTAGGACAAGAGAAAAGGATTTAACGGTAAGTACGAAAATCTATTTTTTTTTCTTGCCTAGATAGGGGGACACAGGCACAATGGGGACATCCTAAAACTACCCATGAGGGCTGTAACTTCTAGTGTTCAGGGAATTACCGACTGTAACATTATCCTCCCGAAGCTCGATCCGGCTAAGTGTATGCACCTTGTAAAATTTGGAAAAGGTGTGAATAGATGACCACACTTCAGCCCTACAGACCTGTTCAGCTGAAATTTGGTGGCGAATTGCCCAAGAAGAGTGAGCGAGTAGAACGAGCCTGGACTCTGAAGGGTGTGACCTCGCACCTCATAGGCCTTCAGGATAGCTGACCTCATCCATCTTGCAATAGTGGCCTTAGATGCCCTGAGACCTCTTCTTGGTTCTTCTGGTAGGACAAAGAGTTTGTCCACCTTCCTGATGCTCTTGGTAGCCTTGGTATATGTTTCCAAAATAGATAGCAGCACTCCCATATAGCATAAAAAGTCTTTATTTCAAAATATTCATCGGGCACAGCAACGTTTCGGACCGCCTGGTCCTTTGTCAGCTTGAAAAAGGACCAGGCGGTCCGAAACGTTGCTGTGCCCGATGAATATTTTGAAATAAAGGCTTTTTATGCTATATGGGAGTGCTGCTATCTATTTTGAAAATTGCTTCAAGGATGTGAAGGTGAACACATCAATTGGCGTGCACACCGAAATAAGTAAGCTTGTGAATCTAAATGCTGGATGCTCCTCTATATAGCCTTGGTATATGTTCGAAGAGAACAAACCACATCTAGGCTGTGTAGCTTTTGTTCCAGCTGTGTCTTGGGTTCTGGATAAAATGAAGGTACTACGGACAGAAACAGGCTTTCTAGCCCTAAATAAAGTCATTATGGCCACCTGTGGAACTCCTGATCTGGTTAGAATTAGGGCTTCAAGCGGCATGCCGTTAAACTCAGCCGTGGTGAACTCGGGTGGATGATCGTCCCTGAGATAACAAGTCCTTTCTGTCTGGAAGATGGAATGGTGCGTCCGCTGCTAAGCTTGTGAGTTCTGCCAACTAAATGTGGCGTGCCCAGTATGGTGCCACTAGAATCGTCTCTCCTTTCTTATATTATTTTCTTGATTTCCCTTGGCAGAAGCGCCAGTGGAGGAAAGACATATGCTAGGCGAAACGGACACAGTACCACCAGTGTGTCCACTGCCAAGGCTTGTGGATCGTCGCTTCTTGCAATGAACCCTGGGAGTTCTGGTGTGTCCCACCTTGCCAAAATCAGTTAAAACACCTCAGGGTGTAGGCTTCACTCGCCCTGATCTATTGTTTTTTGCGGCTGAGAAAATCCGCTATCCAATTTGTCCTATCCTTGTGCCTCCTTGGTGGTTGATCTATGCCTCTGCCGTCACATTGTCCAACTGTATTCTTGCTGGTAGACCTCGTATCCTGTATGACCAATGGAGCAGTGGTGGATCGCTCTAAGTTCCAGGATGTCGATGGGGAGCAGTTGCTCCTCCTATGACCAAAGTCCTTGTACTGTTAAGTCTCCTAACACTCCTCCCAAGCCCTGGCATCTGTTGTGATGACAGCCCACCTGTGGTTGGGGAATGGTTTTCCTGACTGAAGTGTCTTTGGTCGAAGCCACCAAATGATTGATGCTTGAACTGGATCTGACAATGGAATCCTGCGGTCTAGGTTTGTATGGTTCCTCCTCTGGTGTTACAAAATCAGCCTCTGTAATGGTCTAGTGTGTAGCTACACAAAGGGAATCGCGGGGAAGGAGGATACCCCAGGACCCTCATGGCAGATTTGAAGAGCCAATAACAGAGAATAACATTGAATTGACATGATCTTGGTTTGCTGAAGGAATGCTCTTCCCGCTGAAGTATTCAGGACAAGCCCTAAATACTCTGTACTCTAGGATGGAATGAGCCGGAAGTCTATTTGCCAGCCAAATTGTGTTAGCGTTTTCATCACTGCCTGCAGATGGGTCCTGGCCAGGGACATGGATGGGCCTTGACCAGGAGGTCATCCAGGTATGGTATGACCCCCACTCCCACTCCAAGGGGAGTGCCATGAATTGCCAATGTTCGCCTGCCATGCAGGGTACATGTAGGTACGAAGGTATCTTTGCGGTCGATCACTGCCTTGAATTCCTCCATTTCCATTAATATTAGAACTGACTGAATTGAATGGATTCCATCTTGAAGTGGTGCTTTTTGACATGGTCGTTGAGTGCCTTTAGGTGTAGAACCAGGCGAAAAGATCCGTCCTTCTTGGATACTATAAACAGATTTGAGTAGAATCTGAAGCCCTCTCCTTTGGAGGGACCATCTCCACTACTCCGGAGGTGGTCAGGGCGTGTAGAACACCTTGAAAAGCTGATCACCTGGGTTCTCCTGTTGGAAGCCTTGAGATGAAGAATCGCCTCGGGGGTAGATGTGCAAATTCTATTAGATAGCCGTGGGAGATTATTTGTAGATCCCAAAGATTTTGAACCTTCTGACTCCACATCTCCCAAAAGTTTTTTAACCGTCCGCCTAAGAGGCAGTTCTCGGGGGTGGGCACCTCCTCATGCGGAGGATGTTTTGTCCTGTGAGGGCTTAGGTGCATTTCTGTTCTGACTGGAACCTGGGACAGTTTGGAGCTTGGTGCTTATCATTTTGTGTCCTTTGCCTTTGGTTCTGATTTTGGCAAAAGGGGTGAAAAAAATGTCAGTCTCTTCAAAGAAGTCTTCTTGGGCTTGTTTTGCGGAAGCGAAGTGCTCTTACCCCGTGTCCTGAGAAATTATTTTCTCTAGTTCGACATTAAATAGTTGTTTTCCGATGAATGGAAGACTGACCAGAGATCTCTTTGAGGTAAGATCTGCAGACCAGTTCTTTAGCCATAGGAAATGTCTGGCTGCAATGGATTGTGCCGAAGCCCTTGCGATGAGTTTAGCTGCATCCAGGACTGCGTCGCAAATGTATGTTTTTGCGCCCGCGATCTGTGCCAGAAGAAGGTCTGCAGAGCAATCTTCTGAGCCAATTAGTTGGGCCGCCTGTTCCACACAAGCCTCCATTTCCCTGGATACCCAAGCAGTAGCAAAAATTGGGCGGAGGGCTCCTACTTCCACTGTGAATATCGCCTTGCAGAAGCCCTCAAGTTGCTTGTCGATGGGATCCTTGAAGGAAGCCTGTGACTGGAATAGTGATGGTTTTAGACAATCTTGAGACCGGTGGATCTACTGCTGGAGGCGAAGACCAAAGTTCTGTACATTCCTGAGGTAAAGGATAGTTCTGAGTAAAGCATTTGGAAAATTGAACTCTGTGGTCCGGTGTTTTCCATTGTGCCTTAACTATGTCATCCAGCTGTTCATAGGCTGGAAAGACGGAAGAGGACTTCTTTTGTCTCTTGAATATGTTCATGCGTGGCTCCGCTGAAGCCGGGGCATCCGCTAAACATAGTGCTTGTAAGACTGCCTGAATAAGGCTCTCCAGCTCTCTTTGCGATCTAAGGGCGTCTTACTCCTGTTTGTAGTCTTCTCCCGACAATATCTGTCCCTCTTCCCCTTAGGCTTCCTCTTGTTCATCTGGGGATACCGGTGGGGAAGAGGGTGGGTGTTTTGGGGAAGACGGTTTGGTGCCCCCCTTAGAGGCTATGTAGACAGGTACTCTAGGACCTTGTCTAAGGTCTCTTGTATTCTGAAGACCTGCTAGTGACAGAGATAATGCTCGCACCAGATCTGAGTCTGAGCTCATTTGAATAGCCGTAGCTGTCGCAGAGCTGGCTGGTAGGGCTGCATTGGATTGATAAAATGCAGGGGCTGTTGCAGGTGTAGGTCTACAGGAGCCACACACTGGCTCAGTTGAAGTGGTAGAATATTTTTGTTTGCAGGAAGTGCATGCAAAATATGAAACCAGGGGAGAAGCGTGTACATTAGCCTGAGACTTGGGAAGGGACTGATCTTCTGCCCTGTTTGTCATGGTTAAGTACTTGGAATTAACTCCCCAGGTAAATACCACCCTTAATTTGAGTCCCAGGTGTAGTAGGGATGAAAGACAGCTGGAGGAAGGAGGATCACTGCTCCCATTTAGTGTCACTGCAGTTCTGCCTGTGTGCAAGAACATCTGTATGATGGTAAGGAAGGTGTATCCAAGTACATATCCTACCTGCTAGCTTGATAGCTGGTTTTGTAGGAGAGAGAGAGTTGTGCTGTACCCTGTCACTGTGACTGTGTACTAATAAGTGTGCCTTCCATATGCGAGTGATAAACCCGATAGATGGTAGGAGAGCAGAGGCCCTGATCACTAAGGAGTTGGTGCTGGAACCGGATGGCAATAGATTTTCCATGCGTGATTTCACTGAAATGTGCGCAGACAAAATGGCCGCCAGAAGAGGGAGTTCCCGGACGTTGGGTAAGTGAATAACCTTGCCAAGATGGTGCCCCTGGAGATGTGTACGCCGTCGGAAGTGACGTGGGTGCACACTGTGAGGGGAATTCTTCCAGAATGGCGCTCAAGGTGCATGGTGAGTTTTTGTCGCGAATGGCGCCAAATGTTGCGCTGAATGGCGGCAAGTGTGGTACAAATGTTCCACTGTGAAAAAGGGACAAGAGAATAGAGAGTTGGGGAGGGACTGTGCTTACCTCCTCAGTCAGCCATTTGCCCATTCTGAAGGTACCCCTTGCTGGCCACTGGTGCAGCGTCCAGGGAGCTGGAAACCAGTTGCCCAGGGTAATGCGGGGGACCCCCCAAGCCCGCAGACCTCCGTAGAGCGGAACGGCTATAGAGCACTTCGTCCTTGACTGTAGGGGCTCTGGAAGAAAAAAGCTGACCCCTATTGTGGCATGGTACCTGATTTTATCTGTACCACTGCTCCCAGCCACCTAGTGTACGTCCTCCTACAGAGGACACTAAAAGAAAACGGAGGATTGAGGAAGTAGGCAGGGGATGAAGCCCAGAGCAGGAGGAGGAGCCACTTTAACTTTTTAGTGTCCTTTCGTCAAGCAACAGGATCTTCATCCCCATGGTGCCCGTGTCCACAATCTAGGCAAGAGAAAAAATATTAGCTAAACTTAAACACAAGACCTATCTATCATTTCTTTGCAGTATTTTGGGAATGAGCATTGATATTTTAGAAGCTGTTCTTAAATTCATTATTAAACATGAAAGGGCACTCCAGTCTACTAACCTGTGGCTGAGAGGGCAACGTGGCATTGTTTAGCCAGAAATCCATTTCCTAAAAACAGACAGTTGTAGTGAGGCTATGCAATATAAGTAAGATTTTAAATCTGTTGCAAAACATGCACATGAGTTAATATTTGTTTTGAAGCCTACATTAACTTTAACAGGAGCATTCTGTAACAACAAACTTAGTCTGGATCAAATTATTTTCCACATCATCATCAAAAAAAAAAAAAACAGTATATATTGAATAATGCATCCCTACTGTAAAACACGAAGGCCAACTCCGAAGTGAGTTTTAATACCATCATATTTTACAACAGGGGTTACATCATTTATTGAAATAAACAAGAATTTTAATAAGCACCTGGAACTAATCCACTGGCTGCATCCATTTCCCAGCAAATTTACAAGTAGTTTCTAGCTTCTCTTTGCTGTATTCTCTTGTGTGTTGTGTTTAATACTTGTTCCTGGTCAGTGAACAAGTATTTTTACCCTCCCATTTAGACTGTAAGCCCTACGGGGTAGGGTCCTCTAGCCTTTTGTTTCCTTTACACTGAGCACTTAATCTGTATTGTAATTATATTTTTTATATTTATGTATTTCTAATAATGCACTTATTGTTACTTTTTATTTCTAATAATGCACTTAGTTACTTTTTATTCCAATGACCCCTTGTTTGTTACTACTAATTTATTGTTTTGCTATACAGTGCTTTGCCCTCGAGGAGCTCTTTACAAATAAAAATATACATACATAAATACAGATTATATGCAAATGCATGTATAACCATTGTGGACAGTGAAAGGCTAAAACCAACCACTTACCTTACAGAACATGTCAGTTTCACTAGTCCATAAAAGCCTGGCATTTAAGAGCCAACTAATTATATATCACTGATTTCTCACCTCTGATGGAGCTTCATTGACTTGTTCATCCACTGGAAACTCATCTTCCTTCAATGGCATTTCTTTCTCTTTATTAGAGCTGGACACAGATTTCTTGTGTTTGCTCTTCTCTTCTTTCTCCTTGCTTTTCTACCTCAAATAACCATTATGTAAAACAAAGGAAAAGTAATTAGATTATAAATACTTAAAATATCTGCATGTACAGTATACTTTGTTAAAATTAAATTACACAATGACCAATTAGTCATGCTGAAAATGTTAAACCTCTCATATATAATAAAAGGCGACCAGTAACTACTTGGGTACTACTACCCAATAATTGGTTGCTATGGGTTACTGCACCTAGGTAAACTTAGTTGTGCTCATTTATAAACACTGAGCAAATTTTTACTAAATCAGTAACTCATGGCAACCAATCAAATTCTTGCTTACATTGTTTAATCTGCAGCTGGAAAAAGGAGATTTATGTACTTACCATTAAATCCTTTTCTCTCCAGTCCAGGAAACACAGGGACCATGGGGTAAAGGGTCCCTCCCATCAGAAGGAAGGACACTGAATAAAATGTCAGAGCTGAAGCCCCTCCTACTCCTCCTTTATCCCCTGTTCACCCAGAAGGGTGCCAGTTTGTAACGAAGAGAACAGTTACTTATAAATTAAGTGCAGAACTCCCACAATGTCAGAATAACAGTTGAACCAGAGTTCAGGGGGCTGGACTGGAGAGAAAAGGATTTAACGGTAAGTACTTAAAGCTCCTTTTCTCCCACGTCTAGGGGGACACAGGGACCATGGGGATATGCCAAAGCGGCCCCACAGTAGGGAGGGAAGAACTCTAATGTTTTATGAGACCACTGCCTGGAGAACCTTCCATCCGAAGGCTGCCTCTGCAGACAGGTAAGTATTGAATTGACAGGTATGTGAAGGTATGTAGGGAGGACTTTGTGTAGGTATGTAGCCGTCCTACAAACTTGCTTGTGCTGGGTTACGAGCCTAGATCATGGTTACAATGACGTCTTCTGAGAACCCTTCGCATCTTAGGACTGCCGCTTCAACAGCCATTCTGTTAAGGCGAGGAGTTGAGGATTGTGATAAAACAATGGCCCCTGAGCTAGTAGCTACGAGGGTAGTGTTATTGGGGTCTCTATGGACAGGTTGAGAAGATTGGAAAACCAGAAACTCCTGGGCCAGCATGGGGCCACTAGAATTACTGTGACTGTTCTTTGGCAATTTTTTAAGTACTCAAGGTAGCATGGGAAGGGGTGGAAATACATATGCCAGCTGAAATCATCAGGGCCTCGTCATGGCATCTGTGCCCTCCACCATTGGATCTCTGTATCTTGCAAAGAATTTCGCTACCTTCCGATTGTGTCTTGTCGCCATTAGGTCGATGTCTGGCTCTCCCCACTGTTGGACTAGAGCTTGAAAGGCATCTTGGTGCTACTCCAACTTCCCTGGATCCAACTGATGCCTGCTTAGAAAGTCGCCAGCGCGGACGTGTATGGCGGATATCTGAGTGGCGACACTTTCCGTCCATTCCAGAATCCATGTGCTTTTTGTGCCGCCTTGCCGATTGTATGCCACCGTGTGGCATTGTCTGATTGGATTCAGACTGCTTGTTTATCAGCAGGTGTTCTCAAAGCTCTTCAATCATGGGTATGGCACGAAGTTCCAGTATGCTTATCGGAAGTTCTGTCTTGCTTTGTGACCATTGAGCCTGAGCGGAAAGGCCTTGGAAGGTGGCTTCCCACCCAATGAGACTGGCACCCGTGGTCCCTATCTGCCATGTGGGTTACTGAAAAGTCCGGCCCAGACCTAGGCAGCCTGGTGTCAACCACCACAGCAGTGATCTGGAATGGCTATCTTCTGGTGGAGCAATGTCTTGTTCCACAGCCTTAGTAGTACCGTTTGGTCGTAGGTAAAATTGGGCAAATGGAACTGCCTCCATAGAGGAGACCATCAGTCCCAAGACACTCATGCACTCCTAAATGGCGCCGTCAGGCTCACGTTGCTTTCGACTAGTTGCTTGGATAAGGAGGTCGCCCAAGTATGGCATGATGAACAGACCCCATACTTGAAGGAAGGAAGCCATGATCTTTGTGAATACTTAGTGTGCCAAAGACAATTCGAAGGGCAGGGCCACAAACTGAAAATAGCGATTCTGAAAGGCAAAGCTCAGGAACTGTTGTTGGGGTGGGTAGATGGAGTTATGTGTCCCGAATGTCTAAGGATGCTAGAAAGTCTCCTTGTTCCAGAGCTTTGATGATGGTACGAACAGACTCCATCTTGAACCTGTGGTACACCACCCACCTGTTCAGCCTCTTTAGATCTAGAATGGGCCAGAAGGACCCGTCCTTTTTTGGTACGATGAAAAGGTTTGAATAAAACCCCTGTAATCTTTGGCCTTGGGGAACTGGAACAATTACCCCTGTCTTGAAGAGTGAGTCTATTATGGAGAAAAAGGCTCGCTGTTTGGTTTCCTGTGAAGATGAGTCCACGCTGTGTGAGGGCCCCGGGGACTGATACAAGGGAGCAGCTAGAGAGTCTGAAAAGTGGGAAGCCCGGGTTGGGTCTGGGCTGCAAGTGGAGCTGAGATGATCTACTTGGCCCTCCCGAAATTTTGTGAGGCATTTAGAGCAGGCAAAAAAACGTAACTGCATTGTTATGACTGCCCCCTTGAGAACAAATCCACCCCCTGCCTTCTGCCATTGCGTGGTTTGTGGTGCGAGTCAGAGTACCTAATCAGACGTGCCATTAGGGGAGAAGGGAGAGGATAAAGTGAGGAGCGTGGAGAGGGCTCTGCAATTGGGACCAGGCAGGAGCGGATTGACATCTGAATGTAGACGCACCAGGAGAAGAAAGTGTGCAAAGGGATGTTCTGGCACAAAAGACTGCGCGCCTGTGATGTCGCAATTTGCGCTCCTGCCAGAATGGAGCGCTGGGGAAACCAATCGCTCTTACTCCCTTCTGTACAGAGTTCTAGGCAGAGAAGGCAGCCGGAGTGCTCCTGGTGGCTGCGCTCAATTACTTGCTTCCCTGTGGTGTCTGTACCGAAGTCCCATGTCTGGGTCTAGCAAGGGGGAACAGAATAGCTGACCCAGCCTCACCCCTGGTGTTGATGCTAGTCATCAACCGCCATTTACACATACGCAATTCTACATAGAGGCTAGTCCAATCCACCTTGCACATTCTTATATAATATATGACATATGGCAATATATCCATGACTTCAATAGTCAAACCAGTTAAAGCATCGTCCAACCAGCGGTCCCAGATTTTACCAAATTTTTCCAGGCAACCCCGAGCTATATACACCAGTTTCTGTCTTAGGAGAGTGTCATCTAATAGTTTTATCCAATATCTCAACGTGGGTGGTTCCATGGCTTTCCACGTCAGGAGAATTGCTTTCTTGGCATAGTGAAGAAGCTGGTGGAGGCATAACCCAAAGGGTTATCCACAAAGGTAAGTATTGAAGTCCAAAAGCGCTGTTTCTTGGGACACTCCAAGAACACATGTATATAGTTGCCTTGTTCTATATAACACTTAACACATACATCAGGATACCCTTGATATATACGTGCCAGCCTGTGTGGTGTATAATAAACCCTATTCAGAAACTTTGTGTGGATGTACCGGTCTTTTATTGAAATGTTTATATCTGGTATCTGCTCGAGAATTTCCTTCTAGGAGCCCTCGTCCAACTCAGGCACGTCCTGTGCCCACTTTCCCCTGGTGTGCCCTATCAGGTCAAAGTCCCCCTGAAGGAGGATGGTATAGAACCAACTGACCTGCTTAGAGAGCTCAGGTCTGCGTAAATAGCGTTCAATGGTAGATTCAGTTATATTTAGTGGTTCAGTGGCAAATTGTGCCATGAAAGCATGTCTGATTTGCAAATATCTAAATAACATGCAATTCTGTAACTCAAACTCGTGTTTCTATTGGGCAAACTGTTTAAGGTTTCCCGAGGACACTATATCATTGAGACATTTCACCCCTGTATAGCCCTGAAATGGGTGAGGTTATTGTTGCCCCAAAGTGGGGTCCATTTTGACCATTTGCCCGCCTTCCTATCCTCCGCAGTCACCAATCTGGAGAATACTTGAATCACAGTTTTCATATTGGGAGTTAAGGGGTATACAGAGGGGAGCCCTCTATGGAGCTGATTTGCCAGAGCTTCAAAGGAGGAAATAACTGCTGCATCTAGTACAGTCGCTTGGTTGTTGGGGTCAGGGTTCAGCCACCACCAGGCATAAACCAGCTGACTAGTATAGAAGTACAGTAGAAAGTTGGGGAGAGCTAATGCTCCCCTATTTACTGGGGCTTGCAGCATCTGTAAGGAAATGCGAGGCCTTTCTCCTGCCCAAAAATGCTTTCCTGACACAAGCATGCAACTCTTTGAACCACCGCCTACTGGGTATAATGAGCGCATTATGGAATGCATAAAGAAATTTTGGTTAAGTATTCATATCTAATAGGAAGACAGAAACTAGCATTAAGTATTCATTTTGTCATGTAGCCTTCACATAATCACCTTTTTTTCCTTTTTCTTAACTCTCTCTGTCTCTGACTGCTTCTTTTCCTTCTTGCTTAACTTATTGATTTTCTGGTCTGATGTGGGACTTTCATTTTCTGGGGATTTTTTAATCTCTGCGTTCCGATGTCTTTGTACAGGAAGTTTATCGGTGTCTGCTAGAGGCCTGAGAGAAAACATAACTTTGTCAGTATAAAAAACTTCTCACATTAGAAATGTTTATTTGTTTAAAGGGTAATCATTTTTTATTATCACTTTATGAACTGGACATGGTCCACCATTTTCAGAACTTAAAAGCGTCTTCACCTCTTAATGAGTAAAACATGGCACAAATCAGTACTTCCGTAGTGCTGTAGTATTAAAATGGAAATTTAATTAAAAATTCAACTTTTTCATCTTTAGGTGTACACAATTATTTTTCCCAAATAACAAATTAGCAAATCTGCTCTGTTTTGTAGATGAACCCTAATGTTTGATGTGTACTGTGCTCTCCTCCCCTTCTACATAAATCCCTTTTGTCTGCAATGGACTGGGGTTGCTGACTGACAGCATAGAACTCAGGGATTTGCCTATGACCTACTAAGCCTATTTTCCTCTCCAGTAATCAACTAGTTATGTGTGGAGCAGAGGCATGTCCCATATTTTACCACTGTGGACTCACCAGGATTTTTATTTTCAAAGATAGATCGTATCTATGCATTATATTACATGGTATGCATTTTTTTCAGCATGTTTTTTTGCAGGGGTCCAAGAATCATTATTGAAAATTCTAAGTTGGGCTGCAATCAGAAATCTTAAAAACCTTTACAAGTGATTTTTTTTCTGGGGCTCACCATAAACTCAACCGTGTAGTACAAAAAAGTACTGGTCAGTGGAATCTACATGCCTTGCTAAAAACTACACAGAAGACCCACATGGGTTGTCAGATATGCACATTTTAATACATAATTATATTTTGCGGTTTCTGGAAGCCAAAAGTTTTTCAGTTTACTCAGAAGTTCCCTAGCTTTTATAACTTGAAACTTGAAATATTGTCTCTGTACCCAAAAGCATAACAAAAAAATTGCTGTTAATGTAGAATATGTAATTTTAAACATTTCTAAATGTCTGGAGTCACATAGTTCAATTTCAAAGAAATTCAGGCACATTTAGAAAGGTTGTGTTGTCCTAAATATATAATAACAATATATAGCTCCTAAAGTAAAAAAAAATTAATAAAAATATTGACCTTTTTCTGTCAAACTATTCTTTGTGTGAAGTCTTTGCACTATTCCAAACAGATTTTCTCTGTGGTGTTCCATTTTTTTAGTCTTTGCAGAGGATACTAATGCTATTTTTTAAATGTATTTTGAGTCTAAAAACACTGCTCCCTCCAAATTATTTGTGAAAGTATGTGAATTGCAAGCCGAAATTATTATTTGCATAGCCAAGAAACAAATGTACTACACTAACAGAAATTGGCAAAACATCAGTTCCTGGAAGTCAAAAAAGGTATAAATTAAGAATGAACCAGCTAAATTGTACATTTTGGTAACACTAGTAAATTATTTGAAATTTATTTAAAACGTTATATAGAAAATCGAACATGGTTAGGGGGAGATGGGCTAAAAGGCAAATTACTCTTTAATGTCCCTTTGGCCAACTATGCATCCAAAACCTCTGGTTTTACAGCACAGATACAGCCTAGTGGTTCAGAGCCATATCTCCAAACTTGCAGACAGCCTGTTTCGATCGTTAGATCTCATCAGTGCAAGATATTGGAACATGGCTTCTGAGGGGGTAGGAGTTGGAGAGTAGCAAAATAGAAAAATGTAAAATGTTGAGAGCTGCAATTAAAACATTTAACTTAAGTACAGTCAAAAATAGACTTACTTATCCAAATCTATGTCCAGAGCTCTGTAAGGGTCATTTGGGTCTTTATCATCCTCATCACTAGGCAATGCATTCTAAAAACAAATGTAGTTACAATGTTATGGGAAATTTCAACAGCTTTAATAAAAATGCACTTAACTGTCTCAGCAGCTGCCTTATAAATGTCATCATTTAAGGCTCCATGTGCAATGAAAGCTTAATAGCCCAATTAGTTAGCCCTACAGAAATCTTTGTATTGCTTGGAGCACCAGTCACTTATTTCAGAGAATTGCATACCTCCCAACAACTGAAAATCATAAAGAGGGACAAAAAGTTCTGCTGCGTGTAGCATGGTGAAAATGTTTTGGCCATGCCCATTTTGTGGCCACACCCCCTAAATACCATGACCATTTTACAAAGTTTGGCAGGTTATGAAAAGTCTGAACACATTTCTTGGAGTATTAGGGCAATACTTTATGTGCCATAACAGTTTTGCCAATGAAGGTGAATTGCCATTCAAGATGCAAGTCTCATTTCTCCCAAGAGACCTGCTTATCTTGAATAGTTACTAATGCATCTAAATGCAGGTGCTGAATATTTTGGCTCTACCAAAAAGCCTCATATTTAATTAAGTTTTAGAAACTTTGAATATTTTTCTGGTCAGTGCAGGAGATCCAGGGGAAACTCAGAATTTTTCAGTTAGAGATGTGCGAGCCCGCCCAATACCCGTGGGACCTCGCTGAGCTGTTTGTGGGTCGCGACCTTAGACTGCATGCTTCCAATTTTCAAGTTATAGAGGAGCGTCTGCCCCTTTTATGATGTTATCGGCGGAATAGTCCGCGCAGGTCTATAAATGGAGGAGGGCGGGCTTCCGTCACATCACTAATTTCAGTAACAATCCGGGACTGCGGGCTGAGCTGTCAAAATCGAGACTGTCCAGCAAAAAAACGGGAGAGTTGGGAGGTATTGAATTGCTACATAATGACAAAGGTGAAGTTTTTATCAAGCTTTCACAGCACCTTCAGACAAAACATTGTTTAAAATGTAGGAGAAATCATGTTTTTCTTGGCTATTCCATGAACATTAATGGTTATTTCCTTTCAACAGCAACAGAGAAGAAATAAACATAAAAAGTACCTTCCTTCACCTTTTCATCCTCTGGCTTTGATGGGTTGCCCATTTTCTATTATAGTCAGAATATATACAGGGCCAATTGTAAGATTTCTTGAGCTGTAGCCCTGGCTGTAGGGATGGAAGGCTTCGGGTCTACACGAGTTCCATCAAAATCTATCTAAACCTGTGACTGCACATAGGAAAGTCAACCTTCCACCTGGCTGGCAACTATCCTGGCAGGAAATTAAATCATTCCAAATGCAACTAAAACTGCATCACTCATGATAAACAAACAAACAAACAAAAAAAAAGTCTTTAATACACTGACCTCAGGCATTTCCTCAGTGATGATATCCACATGCTGAGCAGGAGTGATATCTTCATCACTTTCAGTATGCAGAGAACGGTGCCGTCGAGTCTTGCTACCTTTCTTGTCTTTCTCCTTCCTTTTCTTTTTGTCCTTTTCCTGACGCTGCTTGCTCCTACGCTCCTCTTCCAATTTCACATACTGGTCAGATATAGGCAGGCCTAATAACAGAAGTTCAAATTAGCACACAGAAGAGACAATACAAGAGCAAAAAAAAAAAAAGAAATAATAATTGTTTTTTAAATGTACCTACCAGGCACTTTGAGTGGAACTGAGAGATCAATCTGCACAACAGGGATGTGTTCAACTCCAGGACTGTCTTGGTAAAGCTAAAGGAAAACAACAAACATTTGGCTACAAGATGACACACCATATGTAGAAAAAATTCTGTACTTATTTTGCAAACATTGTCCTTTCGAAGAGACAACCAGCATAAGACATTCTGATTAAATTACTGTTTAAATTGCCCTTAAAGTGGATGTAAATCCAAAAATAAATTTATGCATAATTAAAGGTAATGCAAAGCTACATTCCAACATACAATTATTAAAAAATAGCAGTTTTACAGTTATTTGTAAATGTAATTGCTACTGCAATCAGTATATGTCTTTATGTATCAGGCAAAAATTAACTTTTGTATATACATGCAATTTAGGAGCCATGAACCTCACGGAATTCTGACCACGGCTACTGGTGCCATTAATAAAATACCTCTACTATGCCATGATTGCTTTAAGATCATTTGAATATGTTTTATGATGCTGATGCATTTTTGAGAGCGAATTCCACATGCCCTAAAGTGGAATAAAACAGTACTATAGATGCTAACAACAAAAAAGTGACTCTTTCAAAGGTATTAAAGATAGTTAACTAACAACTAAAAAATGTATGTAAAACCTTCATGGCCTCCCCTGGCAGAATTAGAATATATTACAATATACTGGTTATTAAAACAAACCCTGAATTTCTTGGATTTTTCGTTGTTGTTATCAATATGTTTTTTTTATTGTTTTAACCAATACAGCAGTTTAAAACATCGTATAGTTTGTGCATATAGTGATTTTGAAAATGTTTCAGTAATCATACATTTAAAAACATTAGAGTGTTTTGTCTCTATATCGGAGAACATTGTCTTTCACTCCGATGGTGATAGTAAAGAATCCAGTTCCAACAATAAAACATATCATGAAAACATAAAAATAAGAAAGAGAAAATAAAGACACTAGATAAAAGAAAGAAAAGGGAGGAAAGTCGGCTAAATCACATTTTATAAACATATGTAAAGCATCAATTTATAATGGTTGAATTCTACTTCCCAGTATTTAGAGTGATAGTAAGCGAGAGTCCATCCAAATGTATAGTCTATCTAGGGTTGCCAAGAAATATGGGGTATTTGTCTAAGGCAATGATCCCCAACCAGTAGCTCGTGAGCAACATGTTGCTCCCCAACCCCTTGGATGTTGCTCTCAGTGGCCTTAAAGCAGGGGTTTATTTTTGAATTCCAGGCTTGAAGGCAAGTTTTGGTTGTATAAAAACCAGGTGTACTGCCAAACAGAGCCTCATGTAGGCTGCCAGTCCACATAGGGGCTATCAATAGCCAATCACAGCCCTTATTTGGCACCACCCAGGAATTTGTTTCATGCTTGTGTTGCTCCCCAACTCTTTTTACATCTGACTGTTGCTTACGGGTGAAAAAGGTTGGGTAATGCTGGTCAGCTTTTCATTTACAAATATCCAGTCGATTTCGGGTTTAAGTAGATTATAGTTTTTGGAAAATTTGTCTTGCATTTGTTTTAATTAAAACATCTATTACTTTTCATAGATAAAAAGAATACAGAAAAGTAAATGTAATGAAAAAAAAACAGGCCTGCATTAAAACTGTCATAATGAAAATGGAGTAAGATGACAGGTACTCTAAAACCAAAGAACATTTATTTGAGAGTGAAATGAGAATAAGCTACCTTTTATCATCCTGTATGTGCTTGTGCATTTATCAACCTTGTTTATTACTAAGTGTCTACACAGACCTTTACACATCAAATATTACTTTCATAACACGGACTATAACACTACACATGAAATAGAACAGCAAGGCTAACTTCTAATTTATCAAGATACACACACACAATCTATTGCAAAAGACAAATATGATTAGGCCTTTTTACAGATGTTGTTTTGAGTAATCGGAGATTACTGTACCTTTTGTGGGGATGGAGAACTCTTTATATAAAATGGATTATTAGCTTGCTCTTCTTTACGTACAGCTCGCCTCTAAAAACAATGAAAACATTGAAAATACAGAAAAAGATTAATTTAAATAGGCCTAATTTATAACTACTTATAAAAAGGTTTCAATAAGATTCTCTCAGAGGAAAGAAGTGACAGCTACAACATCTAGCCAGCTCTAGCGGATGACATTGCATCAGTTTGCTGCATACTGTGGTAGTTACCCTTCATAAAATATCTGATGAAAGACTACAGTTTCCAGGATGTGCCACAAGGTCTGTAAAGAAAGGCTCTGTTATACCTCAGCGAAGAGTCTGTTATAGTATCATTTGATTTTTCAAAATACATTAGTCTTAAAAAAACAGCAGTATGAATTCTGTCTCATAATTAAGCACAATACTTTTACCAGCTTTTACATAAATCACCTGTTTAGTAGGCTGCTCTGGGTGTACCTCGAGAGCAGCATACAGAGCAGTGTTGAAAGGAGCGGTTTCCTAACATTATGAAACAACTTTTCCTAGTAGAGTTGACAGACATTGTAGGAGTGCTGATAGCAAACAGGGCTTGTCAGGGCTGTTATAGATTTTGCTCCCATAGCATGCCGGTCAGGACTATTTTATGTTTAATTTATAAGCACCGGTTTCTGAAATCAGATTGCAATTTATTTCAGGATATAATTTACAAAACTGTGTATTGTGCAAGATTGTAGATTATATAGGAAATAATGTACCCCTACAGTAAAATATAGGGCTATTGTAATTCACCAAGGAGTTCCAAGTCCGCTGGTTATACCTGATGACATCACCATTTATAAGGATATCATTTAGAGGATATTTAGGTCTCTGTTTATGTCTCATATATGTACATAAGGATAACATTTTTATAATTATATAATTATTATATTGTATGTTTTTTATAAGAATATCAAGAATATCATTCCCAGGATATTCATGGCTCATGTATTAGAAGTTACAAAAAGAAATATCAATATCTTTGTATAATTCATGTGATTAAAAGATTTACGATTAAAGTGATATTACATCCACAGGAAAACAAAAAAACCTTTCGATCCAGGTGAATTTTTGTTACTGCTTGACACACACATACACAACTACAAAAAAAAAAAAAAAAAAAGATTGAAATCCACCCATAACATACTCTTGCGAGTTCCTGCTCATCAATTTCAGGTCGAGATGTTTTTCCATGAGATTGCTTCTCATCCTGGAAGATGGCTTTGGGTTTTTCCTCTTCAGATTCACTGTCTGATGGAGGCTCATTGATCCATGCTTCCAAGTCCAGGCTGTCGGAAATAAAAGTGAACACGTTGAACCTTAGAATAATTACTTTACATATGGGTGTTTACAGTGGAGAGGAGCATAACAGAATTAGTTAGCATTTCTAGAAATTTGCAATAATAAACTTAAAAATTTAAGAAACACGGTTTCATTATGTTTAAATGTAAAAACTAAGCATAGGGTACAAGTGTCCAAACATTTCGGCCAAGCACATCCCTTCCCACAGGTGTATAGATATATGGTCTTCACCACCTGCGATGGACCGGTTTCCAGACTGTCATGGACTACCACTATCCCAGAAGCAAATGCAGCAGCATTTAAAGATTCAATAAAAGACTAGAGGGTTTTTGCAAGGCAAACTTCACAGCATCAGGAACAGCTTTTAGACCTATTTTTGCCATAGCCAGGGTGGCAAAAGCTATGGAAATCTGGGTGGAACAGGCCGTACAGCTCCTTGGGTCTACATTTGCGACGCGGCCCTGGAGGCAGCAAAATTGGTTGCCAAAGCTTCAGCTCAATCCATAGCAGCTCATAGATTCCAGACATGGTCAGCAACCTGACATCAAAGAGATCCTTAGTAATTTTACCATTTCAGGGAAAGCAACTCTTTGGGGCAGAACTAGATAAGATAATATCCCAGGCTACAGGTGGCAAAAGTACTCAACTACCACAAACCAAGACCAAGAGACCCCCCTTCAAACAAAAGCAGAAAAGCATAACACTTACACGTTTGTTCCAGGTACCACAACATAAAAGGAGCTAATTGGTCTTCATCCAAGTGATCTACCAAGTCCTCACAGGACAAGTCCACATCCGCATGAGGATGTGCCTCAAAGGGATCCAACTAGGCAGCCGCCTCAGATCCTTTCTGGAGGTGTGGAAAAGTCATGTAAAGGACCAATGGGTTCTACAGGTAGTTTCCTACAGATTTTTGATAGACTTGGCACCACATCCTCCTCACAGATTTTTTGTATCCCGGTTTCCCAAAAACAACCCCAAAAGGGCAGGGTTCCTAAAAGTCGTCCAAGATCTCGAAAGACAGTCCAGGGCTGTTGGAACGAAGATGAGAGACAACTCCCAATCAACCTCTTAAAACTAAGAGCGATCCTATACTCACTACAACCCTGGACACCACTCCTACAAGGGAGTGCCGTGTGAATACAGTCAGACAACTTGACGGCAATGGCCTACGTTAACCACCAGGGAGGCACCCGCAGCCTGGTGGCGCTAAGGGAAGCAAGCAAAATATTAAAGTGGGCGGAAGACAACGTGCCAGCAATATCAGAGGTATATATTACAGGAGTTTGCAGACTACCTAAGCAGGGAAACCCTGGACCAGGGCGAATGAAGCCTACACCTTGGGGGTGTTCCAGCAAATAGTGGCAAGGTGGGGACTCCCGGAGGTTGACTTGAAGGCATTACGATACATCCACAAAGTTTCGAGATTCGTAGCAAGAAGCCTCGACCCACATGCCTACACAGTAGACGCGTTATTGCTTCCATGGTATTTCACCCTAGTCTACGTCTTTCTAGCTCTTCTACCAAGCGTTATCAAGAGGTTAAGAGGGAGAGAACGCAGACCATTCTATTGGTAAATACAAAAAAGGGGGGTTGTGGGTGCACTCCTATGGCTATGTTAAAATGTGTTTAAGTACAATGGAAGTGCTACTGACTTGGCCAATTAATCAATGCACATTCCCTGGTCCCCTGTCTAAGTAATTCTGCATATATGCAAGTGCATGTGTTTACAAAACAGGGGTTTTTAGTTATAAAGTTATAATCATAAAGTTGATAAGCCACCATACCATGTCAAGGTAAACCCCACACAGTGGTCCCTAACTTGTTTACCTCTGGTCATAGTATAAAAGGTCTTGTGCCTCTCAGCATAGTAGTATTACTTGGAGTAAGTATCTACTGAACCTTGGTTTCAGTCTGAGGGCTAGATCCTCCCCCTTCACTAGCTTTTGCGGCTTTTAAGAGCGAGAGACTGCCCAAACCAACGCCCATTTTTTAAAAAACAATGAAATAATGGAAAAACAATAGTGACGGCAAAGTAAAATTATGTGTATAGGTGCACACTTGGAAATGTGTATGTGTGTGAGTATAGGTGAGAGCATATGTGTGAGCAAAAATAAGTGAAAAAGACAAGCTAAATGAAGGTGTGTAAAGTGTAAATGGGTGCAAAAGTTTAACTGTGATATCTGCTGTGCCTGCCACCAGTTAACAAACATAGACCACCATTAGTTAAAAAGGCCAAATCAGTAGCACTTCCATTGTACATAAACACATTTTAACTTAGCCTTAGGAGTGCACCCACAGCCCCCCTTTTTGCATTCTAGTGGCACCCTACTTGCCCAGAAGGCTGTGGTTCGCAGAGTTAGCAGAAATGGCGGTAGACACGCCACTCCACCTCCCTCAAAGAGAAGATCTAACAAGGACGGATTGCCCACCCAAAATCATAACAGTGGGCTTTAATGGCATTGCTCTTGAAGCCTTAGTCCCATCAGATGCCATCCCCACAATGCTATGCGCACGAAAACCGGTATTGGATAAATCTACCATCGAGTGTGGAAGACGTTTATAGGATGGGGTGGGGCCAGAAACAAGGACCCACAAATAGCAAGAGAGAGAGACATACTATCTTTCTCCAGGAGTTCTTGGCAAGGGTGTGGCCCTGACTTCATTGAAAGTGCAGGTGTCAGCTCTCTCCATTCTGTAGCAAGAGAAAATAGCATCATATATAATGTGAGAACATTTCTACAAGGGGTGACTAGACTAGTTCCCCACACATATGTCCAGTTCTACCCTGGGACCTGAACTTGGTGCTGTCAATACTTCAGGAGGAACCTTACAAACCATTGGACACAGTTCCGCTAACCACGCTAACGGAGAAGGTAGCATTCACATCGGTCAGAGTTGGTGGTACTCTCATGCAGATCTCCCTTCACGATTATTCACCAGGACAAGGTGGTGCTTAGACGAATACTGAATTTCCTAGCAAAGGTGGTCTCAGAATTCCATTTCAACCAGGATTCGGTGGTACCTTCACTCTGCCCAGAGCATAAGGGTCCAATAGAAAATAGAACAAGTTGAATGTAGTCTGAGCGATCAAGACCTACCAACTGGCTACAGAAGAGATACGGAAGATTGATAATCTGTTCTTCCAAGTGGTCCAAGAAAAGAAACTAGAGTATTCAAGATAAAAATTGCAAAGTGGATACGCTCCACTATGCAGTGAAGGGAAGACCTCCTCCATTCAAAATCCAAGCTCATTCCACAAGCTCTCTCAGCACTTCCGGGAGATGACTTCACTTCCATTCATCAACAGGCTTCAGCCCAACAGGTCTGCAGAGCAGCTACCTTGTCCTCCATGCACACCTTCACATGTTTCTACAAGCTACATGTACAGACATCGGGAGGAAGGTGCTAGAGACTATAATTATCTGAACACCTCAGGAGTTGTGTCCCGCCCTCAGGGGTTGCTTTGGGACATCCCCATGGTGCCTGTGTCCCCCAATATATGCAAGAGAGAGCTTTTTGTACTTACCGTTAAATATTTTCTCTTGACCTACATTGGGGGGACAGAGGCCTTCCCTCTCTGTTTTTAAAAATATATAAGTTATCGAGACAACCAACAATTGCCTTATCAAGTTACTGCATGTTAGGAGTCCTGAGGGGGGTTGAGGGACTCTCTCTGTTTTGGGTTATGTCATATTCCTTCTTCTGTGAAATTAAATCCAATAGGAGGAGAGCAGGGGATGAAGCCCACAGCAGGAGGAGGAGACAACTTTAACATCTGTCTCCGCTTTCCAGCTGAAGGATCTTTATCCCATGGTGCCTGTGTCTCCAATGTAGGTCAAGAGAAAAAGATTTATGGTAAGATTTATGGTAAGTACAAAAAACTCTCTATATATTACAATATATTATATCTGGAAGTTCAGATAAGAGTTTATGCACCATAAGCCCAACTAAATGAGCTCATGTCAAAAAAGGGAGTATATTTTCCTTTTAAGCACCAGTCATATTGACATGCAAAATATCATAACAAGTAGGACAGTGGTGGTGCAGTAGGTGTTATCCACTTAGATTTTGCACAAGCTTTTTATACCGTGCTGCATAATGGGTTGCTGCAGGGTTCTGCATTGGGTCCAGTTTTGATTGATTTGTTCATTACTAAAATTAGGGATGAGCATTGTATCAGTGTTTGCTGGTGATGCAAAACTATGCTAACCAACAATTCCATCCAGAAATTTGGAATTCTTGCAGCAAGATCTGCAACCTAGCAATGACAGTGGCTATGTAGTGAATGAGACTCGGAGTGCTGATAATTGTAATGTTATGCACCTGGGTTTTTAAACTTTGCAAGACCCTTATACCCTTAACTGGACGTAAGTTAGACAAGTTCTTAAAGAACCTAGGGATACTTGTGGATAAAAATCTACTCAGTACAATGTAATGCCATTAGTCAACAGTAGCAAGGATCGGCAAAGTTGTATGGTTGAGGTTGAAAATGTGTATTTCTTCCTCTTTATAGAGCACTAGTAAGGTCCCACCAAGATTATGCAGCACAATTTTGGTAGTCAATGCTAAAATGGGATCTTAATGAGAAAATTCTAGAAGAATGACTAAGCTGCTAAAGATTTCCAAAGTTCTCAGTCATGAAGGAAGGCTGGCCAATACAGCATGCTTTACACTGGAGAAAAGGGCAGTTAAAAGGGCATATGACCTATGTATAAATATATAAGGGTATCATACAATAAACCCGATCTTAGTAACCTAAGACTTGATTTTTCAACATTCCTCTGGATCACCTTGCAGTTAAGAGGGTTCATTTAAACCAAAATGTTTTTTTAAAACCTAAATTGTTACTATCTATGTACAATCCCTCCTCATTCATCCATGAAACAGATTCATATATGTATTACCATTTGATTTATTAGTGATGTATTAACTTAAACTAATTAAGGTCATGGGAAAACGTCATAAATTTCAGTGTCCAAAAATCTACCCTGTCGAGCTCTCTAGGAAAGAAACAACCATATCAATGCTCTTGAATTTAGCAAAGTTAAGACAATGCTTGGTAATGTCATACATACCCTTCTGGAATTGGTACTTTTTTCTGAGCTTTGGGAGCAACAGGGTTAAGTTCCCCTGCAAACAGTGCCATTACTTCTTCTGCTACTGGGACCTCCTTGGATTGTAGTTTCTGGATATATTTTATCAGCTGCAAAATGCATGATGCCTGTAGAGAAGGCAAGCAGAGGCAGAACCTCAAACAGTGAATCCTAAAATTCACAACGGTATTCGCAACGGTAGCCTTGTCAAACAGATCTCTAAATAACTGTAACAATGCTAAATATTTAGGGATTTTCTCAGTTCAATGCAAATGTTATATGACAGTTTACCACATTCATAAAACGAATAAAAGTATTGTACAAGCATGCAAATTTTGTTACATATACGGATGCACTTAAGAGAAGTAGCATGAAGTTTTAAATATGTCAAATGTTCTGCACCCTTTACTGGAAATGGAAAAAACATTAAAGGGGAACTAGGGGTTCCAAACCAAAATTTGATAATGAGGCCCACATAACACAGAAACCCCTAACATATCCATCACAGTTACCCGTTTCTTCAGAAAGTATGAATAAATGCAATTTTCTATGCTGAAATTCAGCTGTTTAACAGTTCTTCTCTTTCTGCATCATTTGAAATACTGGCAGGGAAGGAGGGACTAAACACTGATTGTACAAATTGGAACAACTTCTCCACGGCTTACAGACAGCATGCAGGAACTACATAACCCACAATGCATTGTGCTGTAATGTTCCATTCCTTAATGAAATCCTGTGTGCACATAATTGTGGGGTTTGGAAGATGCAGGCTGAGGACAGCTGACTGTCATACAAAGTAACAGTAGTCAGCCAGCTCAACAAAGTAGTCAGACAGATCAGCAGGAGTGCAGGAGCTAGGGCGGCTTACAAAATTGTTCCAAACAATTAAAAATCATGAAACATGTAAAATTCAAAATAAATTATAACTCTTCATCTGCGGGCAGGGACTTCCTCAACATTAATGCCCCATCAGACACGGAGCTACATGCAGCCTTTACTAGGCAATCCAGATTTTCCTCCAGGATTAATACATTCTTTATTCTCGTGGTGGATAGATAAAGGCCTTCTAACTATTTATAAATTGCTCTCTCCAAGAGGACTTAAAACATTATAGCACTTGCAAGAAGCGCATGATTTACCCAACCTGGAAATTTTCAGATACCAACAAGTATCCCATTTTTTCCACTCTCAAACACCGAACCCACCTACACTGGAAGGCTCTGTATTTGAAAGACGATGACTAAACCCACTTACTATTACCAGTAATATCTCCATAATTTACAATACACTCACGGAAGTATCGCCTGAACTGGAATGCTCATATATGACTCTCTGGAATACTGATCTCCCCACACGGGATATGGCGGATAAGTGGCCAAGAATATGGTCCTCCATTCAAAAAATTTCACATAATGTGGGTGTTAAAGAGACGGCGTACAAGGTAATTTCCAGATGGTATATTACCCCACTTCGTAAACATAAAATTATGCCTACTACTTCACTATTGTGTTTTCGAGGATCCCAACAACAGGGCAGTTATATGCATACTTGGTGGGACTGCAATATTGTGCAAACCTTTTGGTCACAAGTATACCAGATTGCGACGCGAATATTTAGGAGTACGATTTTACCAAATCTGGATGAGCCGTTATTTTGCCTACCGCATCGGTCACTACCAATCATCTATAGAAAGCTAATGTCTCAAATACTAGCGACTGCTAGATGGGTTATAGCACTGACTTGGATTGCTACTATGCTCTCGTTATTACAATTCCGCCAAAGGCTTGATTATATACAAAATATGCACCTTATGGCTCTTTTGAAGGATACTCTGGATACTCACTCAGAAATATGGGCCACGGAAGCCCCAATAGACTAAATTTCTATTTCTATTTCTGAATTTCTATTGTGAGACTTTATTATTGCATTGGTCAAATATTATGAGGTACTTTGCAATGTCTGTGATTTATTATCTTATATGAGAAAAAGGTCTATTTGCTAACCACTATCCAGGTAACTTATACATTTCTGTACTTTTTGGTTTTTTCTTTTGTTTTCTTTTGATCTATTTTTTGGTTTTTTTTGTTTTTTGCTTTATTTGCTTCTTTTTTTTTTGAAAAAATCATAAATAAAGAGATTTAAAAAAAATCATGAAACATCTGCATATTTTTTAATTGATGTATACTGCAAAGTTGCATGAAATTATGTTTACTTTTCAAAAAGCTTGTTTTTGTGGAGTTCCCCTTTAAGTTTAATTTTGTACTGTGGTGTATTGTGGCTGTGGTAAAATGTGGACCCTGATCTACAAAATCATTGCACACCAACAGTCAACATGTTAAGCTTTAACTCTCAAGCTTAATTTGAACCTTTGCTACATTATGCCCCTTCTGTTGATGTTTACATCTTTAAGCGCAAAGCAATGGCTGGGTCTGAACATAACAAACAAATGATGCACCATTGTTAATATGTCCAGATCTGGATAATGCTGTTAATACAGACAGGGACCAACAGATGAGACAGATGTGATGTTGCATTTGTAACTGTATGTGTACTTGACGTGCAAGCTTTGAGGCAGCCCTGTTGCAGACAATGCTCTGATAATAAATTGTGAACAGGAGCAAAACCTCTGCAATTCATCTACATAAGTAATTAATCACAGTTCTCTGTGAACTCCGAAGCAAACATAGGGTTGAGACACTAGTACACTGTTCTCTACTTCTTAAAATCAATATTATAAATTACCCTCTCTTGTACTTCCAGGTCAGCATTTTGCACAAACTGGGGCAATCTGTCAATCATGAGTTGGGTGATTTCTTGTGCTGCTTCTTGGTCCCCTGCATGTTCTTTGCCCTGCAGTATGCAGGAGTAAAGTTTAACCACATTCTGCACATACACAGCTTGGATGTGTCCTGGGAGGGTTGTGACCTTCGGCCTTAACATAGCTTCTAAAGTCTGGTTCGGCTCTAAGAGATGTCTGGAAAGAAAGGAATAAGAGTAGTTGGTTTGAAGCGTTACTGACGCGTTCCTATAAAAATCATAGGAACAAGTCAGTATCAAGTAGTTGCTGCACTCAGAATAGTTACCCTGAAAGCCCCCCTCAAAGCCACCCCCAGCCCAACGAACCTTTGGCAGCCGACCCGCTGCCACAGCTGATCTTCTGTGTTGCTTCCGTGACGCTGGGCTGGGGGTGGAGCGATCCTTCCATAGGCTGAAGTCCTGTTTTGATTCATGGAATGATCGCGACGCCCCCAGCCCAGCATCACTGAAACAGCACAGAAGATCTTTTAGCAGTGTTGGAGGGTCAGGTCAGCACCGGTTCGCGGGGCTGGGGGTGGCTTTGAGGGGGGGCTTTCATGGGGAACTATTCCGGGTGCAGCAACTACTTGATACTGACACGTTCCTATGATTGTCTCAGTATCGCTTTAAGTATGCAGGTAAGAACATTGTGACTTCAATAAAATATTTCAGAATCAAAAGATCAGATCTAAAATATGACTAATTAAAAACACTATTGAAGTTTATTTAAAACGCACATTGCATCATTAAAAATTATTCTAGAAGTAGTCCTATAGCGAGGCAAATCTGATCAATTATATTTAAATATATATTTTTTTGAAGTTTAAACTAGGGATGCACTGGATCCAGGATGAAGTTCGGCCAGAATTTGCCCTTTTTCAGCAGGATTCAGATTCGGCTGAATACTCGTGCCTGGCCAAACCAATTAAGGATTCGTATTCAGTTAAGTATTCAGATGAATCTTTCATGAAGTTAAAGAAAACAGCATGATAAATAAAAATATGTAAATAACTCTGGACAATTGTCTATATAGCTACTCTACTTCAGCCAACCAGGGGTTGCCAGAAATCTAGAAATTATTATTTCCAAGGCACTGCTACAGAAGGTCTAATCTCCCAAATAAATTATATTAAATACAATGCAATGACAACATCAGAATTTCTACTTACTGCTACTTATTTTGAAGTTGACAGTAATTATTTATATTACATATTATATTGAGGGTCAATACAAATGTAAAACTGTCCAGTGCACATTCCTTGCTGTATAGAGTATAAGAGTCTAACTGGAGACGGAAGTGATCAGATTGATTTATTCGAGTGCTTAGGTTGGATGTTTTTAGAAAATCGACACAATCCTTACAAAACAATACAGCAAACATTTTTAAATCAGCCCTTTAGATAAGCCATAATATAATTTTTATTAAACTGCTGGTTGCCTGACTTGCCATGATTCGTATATTTCAATTTCAACCTCCATTTTTACTTAGCAATTTGGACCATGGGCTATAGCATACACAAGCAACTACAGTAATCAAAATCCCTAGAATTATGAAAATAATTTAACTGACTGAATGCAAACCTAATATTATTATTGGTTATATCCCTTATCTTATATTGGCCAAGTGGGCTATCCACTTACTCTGAGAACTCGCCACAAATCCAAGCTGCTGCATACAAGACCTCACAAATGCCATTGTGCTGAGTGTTATTAGCCAAAAGGTGGGCATTGTCTAGCAGTGTAGCCATCTGAGAAACTGCAAATTTACGGATGGCTTTCACTCGAATTGCAACATCGAGCATCTGGGCAGCTATTAAATGACCATGACGCGTTCCCTCCAATCGAGTGAGTTCCACTAGAATGCTTATATACCTGCAAAACAATTTGGACAAGCAATTGTTTTTAAATATTTAACAGTAGATGCAATTCTTTACTAGTTAGTGTGGTTAAAACTTACTTAAAATTATCAAATACAGATCAAACACACAATTTTGCACAATAATTGGCGCAGGCATGCTTTCTGAAATAATACTTTGCATTGTACAAATATCACATGACCTCAATAAGAAAAAAAACGATAAACATAACATTCACTAACCTTCAGATAAACACATGCAAAAAAGCTTTTCTCTCTAATGCACCGGCCCAGAGCCACTACAGAATGAAGAAGACAATTGCTTTGTGGTGCTTAATCACAAGTATCCTGGGCCGTTGCAAAAAACACTGCTCTTTGAACTTCTGTTGTTGCTAAATAAACCCTATCATTTCCAAGTACAAGTATCGATATTCTATTGATAGTAGTTGCACTTTAAAGCAAACACAACAACGAAAATTATAGTATGGGAATAAAAAAAAAATTAAATAAATAATTTACAATACTGACCATTCAAAGTTGGTGATATATTGGTAGTTTGACTGGCTGCAGATGTCAATAATTTTGGTGAGCAGCTCATCCCTGTATGCAGTGCCCTCTGCTTTGTCTACATGGATCATTAACTTCTTGACAATCTCCATGAGATTTTTCTTAGATACCTATACACAGGAGTTTGCAAAGATAAATTCACAAATGGGTATCTCTGGTTGCATGTTTAACCTCAAGGTATAACTAAAAGTAAGGCATTTGCAAAAACAGCGTTGAGAACAAAAGGAGTAAGATTCATGGTCAACAAAGAATTTACATTATATAATTAACATGCAAGAGAAATTATAAATCACTCAGTTCCCAAAATGTAGATCCTAATCTACCAGTAGAACTTGAGCTGAAAAGTTCCAGTAGATCATTCATTATTCACTCCCCATAAAAGGAGCAGTATATCCAATTTTCAACATGAGTTCAATTAATAGGACTGAATACATGCACATTGTTCTAATGATGAAAAATCTAACTTTCATTTAAATTGAGCTTAGTAGGACAAACAGCGAAATTTAATCATATGCCACATCAGTAATGTTTGGGAACCCCTGAAAGAAACCTACAGATAAACTCAATAATGACAATGTATTATTCTAACAACAGCTTCATATATATCAAATCAAGTTGTAAAGCATCAAAGGGTTAGATTAATGTTGTTGTACTGGACCCAACTTATTCGATTTTTGAAGTGGATCCACGAGATTCATATTTTGCTAAGTGTGATTAAACCAGACACCTACCATTCCATAAAGAAGATCAAGTGCTCTCAGTCTAATTGACTCATCCTTGTCATCCAGACATTGTAAGATAAGGTCTTTGTGGGACTGCACCGACTTGGGATGCGTTTTTAGGATTTTTGACATAGCTAATAAGCCCAGGTATTTCACTGTGGAAAGAAGATACAAATTAGTGTTTATAGTCATTAACACCTTATAATTGTATTAGAAACAAATATTTAATTTGTAACCATTAGCTCTTTAAAGGGATACTGTCATGGGAAAACGTGTTTTTTTTTCAAAACGCATCAGTTAATAGTGCTGCTCCAACAGAATTCTGCACTGAAATTCATTTTTCAAATGAGCAAACAGATTTTTTTATATTCAATTTTAAATCTGACATGGGGCTAGACATATTGTCAGTTTCCCAGCTGCCCCCAGTCCTCTGATAAACTTCAATCACTTTTTACTGCAAGTTAGAGTGAAATCATCCCCCCTCCCTTCCCCCCCCCCCCCCCCAGCAACCCAACAACAGAACAATGGGAAGGTAACCAGATAGCAGCCTAACACAAGATAACAGCTCCCTGGTAGATCTAAAAACAACACTCCATATTAAAAGTTAAAGGGATACTGTCATGGGGGGAAAAAAAATTTCAAAATGAATCAGTTAATAGAGCTGCTCCAGCAGAATTCTGCACTGAAATCCATTTCTCAAAAGAGCAAACAGATTTTTTTATATTCAATTTTGAAATCCGACATGGGGCTAGACATTTTGTCAATTTCCCAGCGGCCCCATGTCATGTGACTTGTGCCTGCACTTCAGGAGAGAAATGCTTTCTGGCAGGCTGCTGTTTTTCCTTCTCAATGTAACTGAATGTGTCTCAGTGGGACATGGGTTTTTATCTACCAGGCAGCTCTTATCTTGTGTTAGGGAGCTGCTATCTGGTTACCTTCCCATTGTTCTTTTATTTGGCTGCTGGGGGGGTAAAGGGAGGAGGGGATAATCACTACAACTTGCAGTACAGCAGTAAAGAGTGATTGAAGTTTATCAGAGCACAAGTCACATGACATGGGGGCAGCTGGGAAATTGACAAAATGTCTAGCCCCATGTCAGATTTCAAAATTGAATATAAAAAAAATCTGTTTGCTCTTTTGAGAATTGGATTTCATAGCAGAAGTCTGCTGAGCAGCACTATTAACTGATGTGTTTTGAAAAAAAACATGTTTTCTCATGACAGTCTCCCTTTAAAGTCTACCTACTAGCTATGTCTACATTCAAACCATTCAATCGAAATTGATAGGAAAATAGCACACATATTTCTACATACAGACCCCTATAACAGTTGTCTATGAAGTCTGATCCTATTATTTCTCCCTTTGAATGATGTACATCAAAAAATACCTTTGTACTGCAATAGTGTTTGCATTTGTTTGTTTTTAAAATTCATAACATAGATTGTGATTTACAAGTAGGAAATCAGGAATTTATATTTCTAAAGGCAAACAATACTTATTCAGCAGTCCCTACAACAGTGAAGCTTATAATTTAAGTCCCATCTTATTCTCACACACTAAATTATATCAGTAGCCAGTTAACCAAACTGAATGTTTTGTAGAAACCACAGTACCTGGAAGGAACCCACACAAAACAGGTAGAGCATAGTCCAGAACAGAGCCTTGGACCACTGCACCAATATGCTGCCTGAAATAATTTGCCTCTACTCAAACTTCACAGTTAGATGTTTGGGGTTTTATTAGTTGCACCTAAGATAACTATATTAAAAAAGATCTCCACCAAAAACTATTAATACCTAAAATTATTTGTAACTGTACTTGCTATTAGAATCAGTATCTGTCTGGTTGTTTACACCATGTGCACTCGTGTAATAATGTTGCAAGCCAGCTGAATAACAGACCTGGAAGAGAAGCGAGATAGATTCTGATTTCTATAACAATACATTTACATTATTTTGAAATCACTGAAATATGTTGATGTATATTGGAAAGTTGCTTACAATTACATTTCCTTCATTAGGAAAAAATGAACCCATTTTTGAGTGGAAGGCCCCAAAAATTCAATGGTCTTAAGTAGGGATGCACCGAATCCACTATTTTGGATTCGGCCGAATCCTTTGTGAAAGATTCGGCCGAATACCGAATATGCAAATTAGGGGTGGGAAGGAGAAACATTTTAACTTCCTTGTTTTGTGACAAAAAGTCATGTGATTTCCCTCCCCACCTCTAACTTGCATATGCAAATTAGGATTCGGTTCGGCCGGGCAGAAGGATTCGGCCGGATCCGAATCCTGCTGAAAAAGGCCGAATCCCGAACTGAATCCTGGATTCGGTGCATCCCTAGTATTAAGAGATTCATAATTGTAATTGAATGAAAATGATATTCTGAGACTGTTTGCAACTGGCTTTCATTTTTTATGATTTGTGGTTTTTGTGTCATTAAGCTTTTTATATGGCAGTTCTTCAGTTTGTAGTTTCAGCAATTGGGTTGCTAGGGCCCAAATTACAGTGCCATGACACATAGCTGGGTCTTCAAAGATCATGATTTCTAAAATGTTGCTGTTTTGAATGCAACATTAGGGGGAAAAAGGGGAACCTAGTGAGCCGAGGTCTTGGTATGTTCACATCAGACAAGCATCTATATGTTTAACTATCTTATTAAAGGTGTAAATAACAAAGGTAAAAAACACATGCTCAGGCAATTTATCAACTGTACAGTTGAGTATAATATACTTGGTATTATGGAGTCCTGGTGGGACAGTGTGGGGACAGGTTAACAAAAGTTTGCACTAGAATTTGCTACAAACCTCCCACTATTAGTGAGAAAAAAAAAAAATTACAAATACAATTACAAATGGAAAAATTTCACAAACAATCATGATGTAATATGGGATATTTTAATTACCCACATGATGTTTGTGATGAACCCCAGGCATATATCCTTTATCCAAAAATGATCTTGTTATCAAACTAGGTTTGTGTTTGCTGAGGATTCTAAATTTAACACACACAGAGCCACATTTATTTTTTGGCTGTCCAATGTGGGTCAGCTGTGCTGGAAAATACACTGAAGGATTACGTTCCATTGACCGGTATCTTCTGTAGCTAAAAATTACGCAATTTGTTTTACCTTGGCCAAGTGCCTATTGAGCTAATGGCTTCAATCTTATTTAAAAAATAAAGATAGCATAAATATCTAGAGTGCTGCAGAAATCAAGGAATTAAATATGTTTAATGGATCCCTGCTGGATAAATCAAATATAACATTTAAGTAGATAGCTTTGTGTACCCTTCAAGTTAATGTGACAGCATTAACAAGTACTATGGTAATGTGAAAGATTTAGATGTGTAAATGCCCTCTGATAAACTGAAGCAACAATGAGATTAAAACAATAGATCATACTCACAATTCTGGTCTGAATCTTCTATTAGAATTCTTAACTTCTGCACACAGAGCTGCAAGAATGAATATAGAAAATGGAATAAACTTTTAAGGCATTCCCCTCAAAATCCATCTTAAAAGCATACTGTCATGGGAAACCCTGTTTTTTTCCAAAATGCATCACTCAATAGTGCTGCTCCAGCAGACTTCTGCACTGAAATACATTTTTCAAAAGAGCAAACAGATTTTTTTACATTTAGTTTTGAAATCTGACATGGGGCTAGACATACCATAAGTTTCCCAGGTGCTCCCAGTCAGGTGACTTGAGCTTTGATAAGTCAGTAACGCTTTACTGCTGCACTGCAAGTTGGAGTAAGTTGGAGTAAAAATCCATATCCCACTGCAACTCCTTCAGTTACATTGACATTAAAATGACAACATAAAATCAAGACAGAATCCCTTTAAAGGAATAGTTCAGTGTGAAAATAAAAACTGTGTAAATAGATAAGCTGTGCAAAATAAAAAATGTTTGTAATATAGTTAGTTAGCCAAAAATGTAATATATAAAGGCTGGAGTGAACAGATGTCAAATAAAACAGCCAGAATCCAACTTCCTGCTTTTCAGCTATAGTCTTCAGTTAGTCAGCGACTTGAAGGGGAGCCACATGGTACATTTCTGTTTAGTAAGTTTGTAATTGACCCTCAGCATTCAGCTCAGATTCAAAAGCAACAGATATGACCCATGTGGCCCCCCCCTCAAGACTCTGATTGGTTACTGCCTGGTAGCCAGGGTAACCAGTCAGTGTAAACCAAGAGAGCTGAAAAGCAGGAAGTAGTGATCTGACTGACATGTTATACCTCAAATCACTCCAGCCTTTATACATTACATTTTTGGCTAACTAACTATATTAGAAACATTTTTTATTTTGCACAGCCTATCTATTTACCCAGTTTTTATTTTTACACTGTACAATTCCTTTAAGATGAAAATTAGCCAGCACTAGGAAAAAAAATGAGGTACCTGTATACTGGCACTGTGGTTAGGCATTCCTGATGAAAGTGATATCAAAACTGTGGACATAAGAACAAACATTTAAACAATGTATAAGCAGTAACTTAAATAAAACAAAAAAGGAATAAATATGCCTTCCCCTGAATTGTTAACTCATTACTTCTACCACCCCATCTTGAGTGAAAATCTGACATTCATGGCTGCACTGAGATGGACAATCAGACTATTTTTAAACTTTATGATAGCACTGCTGGACATAATGTTTCTGCTGGGCAACACAAAACTGATGTACATTATTTGTGTTGTTTATTTTTGAAGTAGAATAATAAATTATGTACGGGTTGTTTTGTTTAATGACCCAAATGCCAGCCAAATATAATATACCTGCTATAACAGTGTTCACACATTCGTACAAGAGGGACATTGCAGATGTGCTGTAAAAGACAAACAGCTAGTTAAAAAATGCAGTACAAGATCATAAGACGAGAAACTTTTTTTTTTATGAGACAGTGTGAAGAGAGTGGTGAGAAAAAACTATAGAAGGTAGCAGGGGAAAAAATATCAGAATTTGAAAAATATCTCCTCTGTGCTTAAGATATATGTACACACATATCAATTATTTATCTTTCTATACAATCGCTACTGCATATAATACACATTTCAAGGGGTCTTGCCTCAATATAAAAATATATCTATGGATTATGTGCATTATTTAATAATTTTTTCTGACATTTGCATTGATCAAAATCACAAAAAACTATAATGGGGTGGGGAATGAATTAATACTAGTTGCAACTTTTGGTAAATTGGAGAAAATGCATTAATTTTTCAATTTGCTTGAATGCTGAATACACACTTATGATTCACTTTAATGACATTCTGAAGTTTAAGGTGGCATTTTTATTTTGTATTTGTATAATTTTTTGCGGTACATCATGCAAAATTGCAAACCTACAGTATCACATGTGACCTGCTTTAAACATACAGTAATCCAGATTAGAAAGTCATGTATATATCAAGAGAATAAATCACACTATTTCTATGTTTATCTCCACAGGAATGCAGCTGCAGAGTATGAAATAGAAACATTGCCCTTTTATTCACATCAAATTTAAATATATCTTGAATCCTGATGCTCACCTTAATAAAGTAGTCTAAAAATCTGCAATGTAGTAAAAATAAATAGAATGTCTTAACATTTTCTTTAACAATCCTACCTGTGTATCAAATTAGTTAAAGGCTCAATCAATTTCTTCCCAAGTCTAGGCTCCAAAGGAGTAAGTGCGCCAAACTAATACAGAGTAATAAAAGAGAAAAGTCTTAAATAATACGTTTAACAATTATTCACAATACCCAGAGTGCAATCATTTCACCAGGCAGTAAGCAGCTTTATTTCACATTTTTAATACCAACACTTTAGTTTATCAAGTCACATTTCTAAACATTAAAGTTCTATGCATCACTGTAGAGGTTGCACCTGTTGGTCTTGTGTTGCAAGAAATGCTACTGGTTGAATTAAAGCTGTTCTGTACAATTATGTTATGCCTAATCTATCCAAATCTGGGACCTAAAAGCAGTGGCAAGTATTTTGGGTCACGGAGACAAGAGGATAAGCTTCAATGGTGAGAGTATAACCATTTGCATTTTTTTAAATGAAGTAGTAGTTCCATATCAACTTATTGAGTGTAATGGTAAATTAAGCATTTTATTAGACAATTAGCGATTAGAAATTTTCACCGTTTATTTTTAACAATGGAGAAAAGATGCAAATCTTTAAATACAAAACACCATGTATAATCCAATAAAAAACAACCACAAATAAATCAAAACTAACCAGAATTTCCAAATCTGTATATAAAGCAATCTAACCAGAAAAGCGTTAAAAGCAAAACACGGTTTCTCTCTGACAAATTAAAAATCCATCCTGTACAGAACTTACCACTTTATTTCTCACTTAAGAAGTGGAGTGTAAATTAAACACGTTGTGCTAAAGTTGTTAATAAGGAAAGGTGTGTATTCTTGTGCTTACCAGTTTAATTATTTTAATAAGGACCCAGTTATTGGTTGACGAGGTCATTAGCTTGAAGAACAAGGGGGCAAGGGATAAATAATTTTTAGGGTTTCGGCGTGCCAGCTCACAAATAACGTTCACTGCTGCAGATTGTACACCTTGGAAAGAGTTGGAAACACAAGTAAATTATAAAAAAAACCGCAGTGTTCCTTAAATCTTGGTTAAATACACAATCTAAAAAAAACAAACTTTGTGCATATTAACATCTGTGCTTACCTGGATCGGGATCCTCCAGTTTCTCTTTCAGCCGTGGGAAAGCAGGTCGCAGTGATTCTGGGTACTTCAGAAATACTTTGTACATGATTAAAACAGCTTTTTTTCTAATGTAAGGCTTGGTGTGCGACATCTGCAACAAAATGATTTAAATATGAGATGTCAGTAGAATCACATTAAAAATGACAGCATGGGTTTATTTTCTATAAGCATTGGTAAGTGGAATATGCATTAAGAGATGATACCTAGGCATTTGTGCAGGATTTAGTTTAGATAAAATATAAAGTTTGGTATATAAAAGCTCACACTGGATAAAGATCTGACATATATCACTTTTGGGCTGAGTTAATTTAGACACATCACTGTGTGCTGAAATCATTAGCTGCCCAAATTTATTTGCTTACACTTACCAATGTCATAATATCATTTGCAAGATCTCTGGCCAAATCAGGGGTGACAAAACAAGACAACCCAGTCAGGGCAACCCCAGTATCATACTGGTTTGGGCTGCTTAGATCCTGGAATAAAAAAATGTATAAGGTCACAACAGTTTTAAAGGTGATAGTAGTATAGCACATAAAACTACACAGGCAATGTTAAGTAAAAAAAAAAAAAAAAACTATTACTTAGGGTGGTTCGTCACTGGAGGGAAATCTGCACTACCTGCAAGAGACACATTGTCTGAAATACCTTTGCACCCAGAACAACAAGGGTTGGTGCATGTAAAACACCTCCTTGGAAGGAAACTTTGAGTAAATACCCGACAGATATGTTTAAGAGTTTGCTGTCTTTCATTGTTCCAAGTGCAATGGTATTTCAGGCGATTTATCACCTGCATGTAGAGAGATTTTCCACTGGTAACAAATTGATGAGCGTGCCATCACCCTTATCCATCAGAGAAAAGGCAGCTTTCGCCATCTACTTGTTGCGGCTACAAAATAGACAATACTGATAATACTGCTATTGTGTGTTTTAGCAGAGACAATTCTCATTATTGTCTATGGCAGGGTATCTTATGAGGATTCAATATTTTGACTTCAACAGTCTAAAGGTTCAGGACTCTATAGTAGTAAGAGGCCTTACTTGTATTTTATTAGGAGTGCCTGAGACATGCACATGCTCAGTGTGCTTTGAGAAGCTGTTGAGAAGCTAAGCTTAGGGGTTGCCAAAAATCATCAAGCAGAAAATTAGCTTTGCCTATCATATAAACTAGTACTACATGGCCGATTATTAAATTCTGTTGCTAATTGTGCTGGTTTTTAAGCTGCCATGTACCAATAAATCTGAATTATTTGAATGAATAATCATCTTTATATTGTGACATCTATATTAAATATATTCAGTATATTTAGTTGGTCCCTAAACTCAGTGGCGGACAACAGCACAGATCATGTGCAGTGATCACAAACAAAGTTGGAGAGTTGCAGGGGCATCTTTGGAGGCACAGATCTTTACTACTAAAAGGCTGTTGTTACCTTGGCCTGGAGTAGAAGTCCAAAACATAATGAATATACAGTTTCAACCTGACTTCTTTAGTTAAGCTTTAATTCTCCTTTAACCAAACAGTTACAACAAAGTGGAAAGGGGTTGGTTGTGTACTGGGTAAGCTAAATATGCGAGCTCGAGAAATTTTAAAACAAAAAACTGATTTTTTTAAGATTAAAACAAGTGACCAAATATGATCAGCACAACCATAATCCATTGCATTTATGTTACACATGTTGGTATACTGCCCCTTTGATGCAAGTTTTTCTATAAACTTAAGACATTACTTGTTGGTATAGCTTGTTGAAATCACAAAAAAACAGTGGTTTGTTTTTGTATGGTGTTTGTAATACCTTCTTTTTAAAATGGCTGGTTCGCCTGTAATTTAACTAAGTATGTTATAGAATGAACAACTCTAAGCAACTTTCAAATGGTCTTCATTATTTCTCTTTCAAATGGGGGTCACTGACCCCGTCTAAAATAAACAAAAAACAAATGCTCTGGAAAACTACACATTTATTGTTATTGCTACTTTTTGTTTCTCATCTTTCTATTCAGGCCCTCTCCTATTCTTATTCCAGTCAAATCATTGCATGGTTGTAATTTGGACCTTAGCAACCAGATTGCAGAGATGGTAAATTGGAGAGCTGCTGCATAAAAAGTGAGAATAAAAAATCAAAACCAATTTCAAATTGTCTAAGAATATCACGCTTTACATCATGCTAAAATGTGAACAACCTCTTAAAGTTTTGGAATAGACGATCTTTTACCCTAACTTTATTAAACTTTAAACAGTAAACCAGTTATGAGAAACTCACCTTACGGATCTGGTTTGTAGTTAGCATGATCACATCTGTCCCCTCATGAAAGCATTGTGCTGCAGCCAGGTAGCCAATTCTCTGTGATAAAAACAGGTAGTCATATGTAACTATAACACTAATTCACTATGTTTTAAACATATCAATTATATTCATATATATAGATAATTTCAATATTCTGCCGATAATGGATACTTACCTTGAATGTAAACTTTGAAGCGCTCATCACTTCAATGATATTGAACGCAGCCCAGCTGATGTCGTAGCCCAGCATTTGTAACTAGAGAGGGAAATGTACAAAATTATAATGTAACGACAGTTTTTAACTTAAAAGCCAACATGGCCTATAACCGTGTTCTCAAACTATGAGATGAGGCTCAACTGCAAATTTAAGAAGGCCCAAATGACTCCTTGCTAAAACTACAAAACTATAATATAACAGGATAGACAGTTTGTCTATATAGGCCCATTCTCAGTTTGACACCTTTTGACATTCCAATTGTCATTTAGGTTGTGATGTTTCAAATGGATGTGGTGCTGAGTAGGATAGGCAAGTGATCTTTCTAGGGAATAAAAGTATCTAGATCGAGAACAAAAAAATGTATTCCCCCACTGTAGTAGAACAGGTTTGACAGAAGCCGATAAAACTGTGAACTTTGGCAAATATATCACACAATCCTGCTGGATTCTACAAAAAGTTTTTTTTATTAAAGCAAGTGAGTTAGCAGAAGAGGAGCAATGTGACAGTAAAATTATCAAGGAGATGCACCTGGGAAAAACACTGTGAGATCTGGTGAAAGAAAGACTTTAAAATGATGGCATAAAAAAAAAAAAAAAAATACAGACTAAGGGGCAAATTACTAAAGGGCGAAGTGACTAAAGTTAGCGAAAATTCGCCAGCGTGACGTAATTTAGTTTCTCTGCTGATTTACTAAAGGGCGCAGGCGTAACTTCGCTAGCGAAGGAGATAGACTCTAGCTGTAAATCGCTCCCTTACGCCTGCCAAAGCTGCGTTCTGGTGAAGGGACATAGCTACGCAAATTCACTAAGATGCGTTGTCCTGGCAAATCTACTCCTGGCGTAGTGTTGCAATGTGAGCGAAGCCGACGCTGGCGGATTTTCGGAGGTTAGTGAATTTGCCCCTAGGACTGTAAAATTAAGTACTTTCAATTGTGTACAGAGACTGAAAGTTTTGGCTTTCAACATTTTTAACATTGCAAAGGAACATCAATTTAGAGTCCTTCATAATTTCTATATACTTTCATGTAAGTGAATGTATTTTATTTCAAAAGGGTCCTGGATTTTACTTACACATTAGAGAATGTTTGTGTATAAAAAACTGCTGTACAAAAGCGACATACTGCAATGCATCAAGCGCATACAAATCTTCTTTTTTGTTTCCTGGCATAATTTTATTGAATGAATTGAATTAAAGGTTTACTGTACTGTCTGAACAAACAGAGGTTCAAGCAGCTGCCTTGTAATAAGGAATATCCTATGTTCCAGAGGTAAATTTGCAAGCTTGAACCACAGGGGAAGTTTACCAAGCTAGTGCTTTTATTTGTCCTAGAAATATGATCCGTTTTATCCCCCAGTGGCAACAATACCCCAATCAATTATTAAGTACTTCTCTTGATCTTTCATAGTGCTTTTTCTTTTGTATTTACTTTGTGTGTCTTACATTGCGTAGTTTTTGCTTTTTCCCTTTAAAATGTCTTTTTAAATGTTGATTTCAGCCTGACTGGACAAAATTTAAATATTTTTCCGAGTATTGTACCATAATCGGCTACAGACATAACTGTACCTTATTCATGCTTATGAGATCTATAGATACATACAATATATTAAACACACACAGATGAATACAAAAGTTCTGACAACCCTTGCAAAATAAATACAGTATTTAGTTATTTTTGATAAGTGAAAAGTAAACAAGTATTGCAGAAATCCATTTGATAAAAAAAACACGTTAATGCTCAGTTACTATTAATTTGTGTCTATGTTTTAAAGTTCATGAAATATAACTTAGTGTTGCCAGTGTGCAAATGTGTGGACACCGTAATAGGCAGAAATCCCATCTTTTAAATGCCTTTTTATATACAGCTAACAGTCTTTAAATCCTTGTTGAAGGTATTTTTGCGCACTCTCCTTGCAGATTATGTCCGATATCTTCTTGGGCCATTGCATATTTTTATAACTCTTTATTTATAGTAATTAGATGTTTATAACAAAAGGAAAAAACAAAAAAGGAAAATTTTTACAAAAAGGAAAAAAAAAAAAAAAGAAATTAACAGCAAATAGTATTGGTAAAAAAAAGTCAAAACATGATTTGATCACATTCATATTAAAAAATGTTAACATCACTATAGTGTGTCAGAGAGAAATTAGTCTCACATTGCCCAAATGGCTACATGAAGATCGAGCTTATCCTCCAGGAGGGCTGAAAAGTAATGCATAGACTGGAAAAACTTGAGTCTATTAATGACAAGTGAAATAGAAATGGAGGGGCGACCCGATATAGGGCTATGACCCAGCAAGTAGCCGGTAGTATTTGAGAAACTAGCTTGCGTGGGTGCAGCGCTAATTAAGGGTAAGGTAAGGACAGCAATGCTGACTCAATGGTGGGTTCAATAGATACTCCTATTATCTGAGAATCCATACGGTATACTTCAGTCCATAAGGTTGAGACAATAGGGCAATGCCACCAGGCATGTAGCTAATCTCCCCTGTTGTGCAACATCTAAAGCAAGTGGGCGGAAAAGTTGGGGCAATGGCATGTTTGCATTTAGGCGAAAGGTACCAGTGGAACATTACTTTATAAGTGGTTTCTTTAACCTCAACATTGGGGGAGAGTTTTTTGATAGACCCCCATATTTTGGTCCAGGTTTCGAATGAAATAGGAGTTCCTAAATTTGATTCCAAAGCTGTCATGTATTTATGTGAAATGGGAGAAGCCATTTCAATCAGCGGGGGGTAGATTAAAGAAATTACATTTCTGGTTCCAATTGGATTACGGCTGCAAAATTCATACAGCAAGTCTTCCAATTTAGCTCAATGGGGGGCCTAAGAATCATAAAAGTTGGTTGTAATGAAATTGCTCTGCGTCAGGGATAGCATAAACATCCTGCAATTGGGAAAAGGTCTTTAGGCCTTGGAGTGACACTAAATCTTGCAAGATACAAAGTTTAGCAGTGGACCATTTTTGGAAGGCTGTGTTAGTCCAGGGGGAAAGTCTGGATTGCCAATTAATGGTTGCATGTGGCTTTGAGAGGTTGGGGAATGAATTTCTGCTTTAGGGTTTTCCATAGCCGTAAGTGAAACTTAATTATGGTGTTCACAATTTTATATTTCTGTAGTGCCTCCATACTAGCCCATAGTAAAAAGGAGACATGCATTAAGCGCATGTCTCCTTTTTACTATTAGGCTTAAAGTGCAATGCAGGACCTTTAAGCCTCCCTGACTATGCAACCTGTATGGCACATTTTTGTTAATCCTATGAGATTTATTGCTCCAAATAAAGTTCCAGACCTTTCTTTTGTAATCGTGCAAGGTCTGTGTAATTAAGCATATAAAAGTTTAGGAAGTAGTATCATCTGGCTAGCAGAGATGCGTCCTAGCCAAGAGATGGAGTATATGGACCAGTTTTCCATAAGCATTTGGAGTTTGTTTATGAGAGGGAAAAGTTTGCTTTATACAGGGAATGAAAAGATTTTGTAATTTTAACCCCTAAACAGTCCACTGTTTTAGTTGATCTTTTGGGATATTGATCGGAAGGGCCTCTGTTCTGGAAATACTAACCTGAAGGCCTGAAAGTTTATATAACGTATCCAGGATGTTAAATAAATCTGGGAGGCTAGTTAAAGGTTTAGTTAAGGTGAGGCTGTCATCTGCGTACAAAAACATTCTGTAGGTTTGGTGTGATTTGATGTAGCCAGAGATATTTATTTCTTGATGAATTAACTTAGCCAAAGGCTCAATAGCTAAGGAAAAAAGAAGTATCAATAAGGGGCAGCCCTGGCATGCGACTCTTGCAATGGGAGTGGCTAAGGATTGTCTCCCTAGAATTTTTAAGTATGCTGTTGGACTCGGAACTCGGAGGGCATCTAAAAATGGCCTGTGATATTATATTTTGGAAGTATTTAAAATAAATATGGCCAGGAGATTGAGTCAAATGCCTAATGTATATCTAACATAAGTGATAACAATGGGGTTTTTGTGGTGTTAGCGTCCTCAATAATGTTAATAAGCCATCGAATAGCATCCATGGTTTGCCTGCCAGGGACAAACCCAGTTTGATCCAGGTGAATCAATTGAGGAAGATAAGTATTAAGGTGGGCTGCAAGTATTTTGGAGAATAGATGGATGTCTACATTGAGAACAGAAATAGGACGAAAATTTTGTACACTGGATAGATCTTTGTGAGGCTTGGGCAGAAGGGAAAGGTGAGCAAATAACATTTCCTGGGGCAATGAGTGGCCCTGTAGCTTCTCATTAAAAAGTACTAGCAGGTAGGAGAAGGCTCTGAAATTTCTTATAATAGGAAGGAGGAAAACCATCCAGGCCTGGACTAGATCTGTTCTTTAGTTGTCGGATGGCTGTTTCAATCTCCTCTATGGTGATGGGGGCGTTAAGAGACGAGTTTTCCTCAGGTGATAGTTTTGGAAACTTGACTTGCGTTAATAGAGCTAAACGCATATAGTTTTGTGTAAAACTCCTGGAACTGAGCTATTATGTCTGAGGGTTTATTTGGGATAGTTCCATCTGTTGTTTTAATTGAGAGTATGGGACGGAAGCTTTGCTTTTGCTGTAGTTTCCTAGCTAAAAGGTGATCTGGCTTATCTTTTAGGCAAAAAAAAAAAGGTATGTTCCGTGCGTTTAAGGGATTTGTGTGCCTTCTGGTATAGAAGCGTGGTTAGCTTCTGACGAGATTTAGGAGTTAGTGCTGCTAAAGTCTGTGTATTAGGTATACGTTTATGTAGTTGGTCTCATTTTATATTACCTGATTAAAGTAAGCTTTCTTTTTGTGTGAAGGAATGCTGATAAGCACCCCACGTTTGGTGACCTTATGGGCTGCCCAAAGTGTGCCTATGGAGAGTGATTCATCTAAATTATCTATCCAATAATTTTCAATGGCATCTGTGATTTTACTACATAGTGCTGTGTCTGATAGTATTAATTCATTTGGACGCCACATATGTTTACCTGGAAGCCTGTCAGGAATATGGAGTGTAACATGAACAGAGGCATGATCTGACCATGCTATAGGCATAATTTTAACATCAGTGACACTGGAGATGGTGACTGAGAAACTTACACATAATCTATCCTAGTATAGGAATCATGCGGTGCTGAATAGAATGTAAAATCATTCACTTTAGGATGTAAGCATCGCCAGGCATCAATTAAGAAAAAGTCCTGGAGGTTTCGTTTCAGGTAACTTGGTGCTAAAGTGGAAGTTAAGGTAACTGGGCCTTGTTTATCTTGTCTGGGATGCATTATCAGATTGAAATCACCAAATAATATAAGTGTTCTTTGTAAATGCTTTAACAATAAAGAAAATATCTCTGAGAAAAACTTATGAAGGCCTATTGGGGGGTGCATATATGTTCATAATGGTAATAGGTTTACCTAATACAGTAACACTTAAGAAATATCTACTCTCAAGGTCAGATATCACTGTCTCAGGCACAAAAACAACATGGGGACTGAATGCTATTGCTACTCCCCATTTTTTCTTCTCTTACGTGGTGGCAAATATTTGTGGGTACCATTTATGTAAATAAGGAGCAGGTCTAAAAAAATAGATAAATAAAAAACATAACCCAAATATCCGATTTCGGATGCCTGGGAAAAATTTCCCAGGAAGGATCATGATATATCAAGTAGGTAAAAGTAAAAGTTGTGGAAATGATCCGGGGGGGGGAATAGAAGGGAGCCATAGACTGGCAACAAAGAGCCAGAAGCAAATAAGGCTAATAGTAGTCAAATCTGACCATTTTGTCAGAACTCGGAACCTCAGAACAGGAGGTTAAAAAAGGAGGTTGGAATTTCTAATGTGTGGCCGTCAAAACACGGAAGGGAAAAAACACCATGAGAAGCCGACATCTTCAGGTAACTTTAGGAACTTTGGTCCTCTAAGCCTAGTCTGGATAACAGTCGAGATCCCTCAGATGGGTCTGTGAGCAAGTACATGACACCATTTTTCATCACAGAGAGGTGGAACGGAAAACCCCATCTGTACCTGAGGCCCCTCCTTTTCTGCAGAGTGGTGGGAGCCAAATCTGGGTAGATAGATATTGGTTCGCTGTCCTGTTCGACCGTATCATGGTCTCTGCCCGATCTGAGGAGATCCTCTTTAGTTTCAAAATAATGCAATCATGTGAATGTCGTGGGGAGGTTCTCCAGGTCGTGTATGGGTGCGGAGGGCCCTATGTGCGCTGTCCACTAGCAGAAGATCCGAACTGTATTCCGGTGGAAGTTTAGAGAACAGGAGCTGCAGGAGCTGTTCATATCAGTGTAAGTCTCTGGTACGTTCCAGATGAGGATATTATCTATTTTCAAGATCCTCCGTATGTACTGTAAAAGCTGTAACAGCCCGTTGCATTGAGTCTGCTTGGTGTTGTAGTGTGTGCAGATAGCAGATCATCGTATTTAATCTCTAGTTACCAACCTTCTTTTGGGCAGACCACTGCTTAGAACTTGCCATATTTGGGTTCCACAATGTTAGCTTAGGGTGGGCTAACTGAGAATATGCTATTCTTCCGTAATGGACCCTAAATTGCCCTCCTTCCCGAGGGATTGCAGGAGCTCCTAATTCATGTGTCTGTTCAGCATGGCGCCTAGCTCCACCCCCACCCCCCTTGGCCATTGCATTTTTAAAGGGAATATCAACCAAAAAAAACTTTTTTTTGCCTAATAAAAGAACACACAATTCTAAGCAACTTTCCCATCTACATTCATTTCAAATTGTCTATGGCTTTTTAGTTATTTGTAGATGTATTGTTGTTGCAAGCTGAGTTTGTCTGTTACTTTTTATTCTCTATCCTGATGGCTCAGACTGTTGATACAATGTAAGACAAGGCAGCTGATTAATAGACCTGTCTTTGCTGGGGAACTAATACTTTTGCAACATTGTTTAAAAAGTAACAACCTGGGTTAGGCAAACGCTGCTTTCAATAGCAATTTTTACAAATAACTTTAAAAGCACTGAACTTGTTTAATAACTGTATATTGGACAGTTAAGAATATGTTTTCTTTTATTAGGCAAATTTTTATTTTTGATGATATTGAAGTCAGGTGAGGGCCATTCAAAGAAAGGGAGGCACTGGCACACACAAAGGCTTTTGAGGTATGTTTAGGATACTTTTCTTGTTCTAGAAGCCATATCTTTTCTTTATCTTTTCATATTCTGCTTCTTGGCTGACTGCTTCACATTAACATCCAGAATTTGCTGAAATGCAATGGAATCCGTTTACCCTCTATACGGACAAAGTTTCCTGTGGCTCTGGCTTATGAAATACTGCTCCTTTCTTCTCTAAACACAACTTTGATGACTGTGTGCAAACAAATTAATTTTTACACCATGTATTTCCAAAAGGCGTGGCTTATCTATGCTTCTCATACCTCAGAAATTTTCAGATTATTTTTGTGCAAGCAGGGCTGTGCTATGGAATGGTGCAACACAACTCTTGTGGCAGTCAAACCTGCAGATCCTTTGTTGGCGTATGAGTGTTTGCATTTGCCTTTTTGGCCAACACATGAGTAGTTCTCGACAGCTTACTTGTTCTTCCAGATTTTGTATTAACTTCCACAGTTCCCCTTAAATGCCATTTCTTGCTGACCTTACTTACAGGGGAATTTGCGAGTTGAAAAGGTTTTGCAACCCAAACTGGGGTGTTCGAGATTTTCTTAACACCCGCCGTTGTCAACAGGTGACAGCTTCTAAAGGCGATACGGACACGTTCCTATAAAAATCACCTATAAAAGCAATACGGTCACGTTCCTATAAAAATCACCCGCAAAGCCACCCCCATCACTCGCAAACCTGTGTGCTGCCGACTCGCTCACACAGCTAACTGATATTCCAGGTTGCTTCAATGACGATGGGCTGGGGGCTTAGCAATCCTTCCATAGGCTGATTTCCTGTTTTCAGCCTATGGAAGAATGGCGCTGCCCCAAGTCCATCGTCAGTGAAATGGCTCAGAAGGACTTTTAGCTGTGTCGGAGGGTCGGGTGAACACAGGTTTGTGGGGGCTGGGGACTGCTTTGCAAGGGGCTTTAAGGGAAACTATTCCTTGTGCAGCATTTAATTTATACTGACATGTTCCTATGATTTTTAACAGTGTTTATCACAGGATAAATGGAAGAGTGTGCAAACCTCTACAAATGCCACAGTTAGTTGAATTTCTGCAGTCGTTTACTTATTTTCACTTCCAAATTTAGTTAAATATGTAATCTGGCCAGGAGTGTGTGCTTGTGTCAGTTCTTACAGTACTTTGTCATCACCACAGCCCTGGGGCTGTTTATAGGTATAGCCATCAGGAATGCTTGATACAGTAGATTATCTTAAAGGAATAGTTCAGCGTGAAAATAAAAACTGTGTAAATAGATAGGCTATGCAAAATAAAAAATGTTTTTAATATAGTCAGTTAGCCAAAAATGTAATGTATAAAGACTGGAGTGACTGGATGTCTAACATAATAGCCTGAACACTACTTCCTGCTTTTCAGCTCTATAACTCTGAGCTAGTCAGCGACTTGAAGGGGGGGCCACATGATACATATCTGTTCAGTGAGTTTGCAATTGATTCTCAGCATTCAGCTCAGATTCAAAAGCAACAGATATGACCCATGTGGCCCCCCTTCAAGTCTCTAATTGGTAACTGCCTGGTAACCAGTCAGTGGAAACCAAGAGAGTTGAAAAGCAGGAAGTTGGGCTATGTTCTGTTATTTTAGCAATCCAGTGTTTATACATTACATATTTGGCTAACTAACTATATTAGAAACATTTTTTATTTTGCACAGCCTATCTATTTACACAGTTTTTATTTTTACACTGAACAATTCCTTTAAGTATACTGTAATATATGACAAAGCAATCCCTGATTTGTTTATACGGGAGAACATTTTTAGTAGCTTTTGCACAATATATTTTAATTTCCGTACTATGAATTGGGCATCTTTGGAACTGCTTATGGCTCACTAAAGCATTAATGTGCACGGAGAAACAGTGTATTTGTAAATAAAGAAAACACCAGCACCAGGGGTCTTTTTGCATCAAATAAGCAATATATTGTGTTGCATGTAAACTCGAAGTTTCGGTCCCTATTGGGACCTTTTTCAAAAATATGGACCGAAACATCGGTTTTACATGCAACACAATATACTGCTTATTTGATGCAAAAAGATCCCTGGTGCTGGTGTTTTCTATACAAAAATATATATATATAAACGATAAAGCAAAATAAACGTGCCTGGGTGCGCAATCAGTAAATAAACTATACAAAGCAAAAAAGATCAGCACTCACAGGTCTTAGAAAAATAAAATAAAAATGATTTATTAAAGAGCATGGACTAACGTTTCGGCTCTTCCAGAGACTTTGAGAAAGGCCGAAAATATATATATATAAATATATATATATACACACTCATTAAGAAAGTTGCAATTCATCGAGGGGCGGACTGCATTAAGAATGCTTCTCTTCCTCAATGTATTTTTCCCAACACAGCTGGCATTGTAGACGCAATTTGTACCCTGCATATGTCACAAGATTTGTCTAGTTGAGAATGTCAGGAACAACATGGGTTCACTCTGTGCTTGCTGCAGAAAGCACACCATATTGTTCCTTGAGCCAGGAAAAAAATGTCAGAACCTGCAAGACACTGCTTCGTTAACAGCATAGAATAACTCATTGTGATTCCCTATTAAATAATGTATCTTTTAAGATAAGATTTAGCATTCGTTTTACCTCGCCACAGTTACATATAATGTTTATTCTCAAAGGAACAAGATCATACTTCATACCTTCAAGGGCCAAATGAAGAAAAGGTCAATGACTCAAATACATATTAGGTAAATAACTAGGTTAACACACTGCTAAGTCTAAGGTTCAGGTAAGAGCTTATGATATGGCATGGTTACATGAAACTGAGATGGATGACCTAGGCTTGCTATAGAGAATACTCACATAAGTCAACTTGCAGACGGCATTGGCCTTCACTGCAATGTTATCCTGCTTCAGCTCCTGTTTGATTTCATCAATGCAGTGAGAGATATATTTTGCCTGGGGAAACAAAGATAAGAAGAAGCAATGAATCAATGTATTTTAGCAAGACTTATTTTCAACTAACAAACTCGTGCCAAATTATATTTAAATTAAATAAAAATAATAACTGCATGTAATACCTCTATAAGAACTCAATGCACAAAACTAAAGTTTGATTTGTTCCTGAAAGATGAATATAGTTTTGTAAATGGGAACGTGTTTTACACTCATCTTGCAATTGTTATAGCAGATTTCCTACATGCATATTTCAGGGTACAAATTTCTCTAATCTCTAATCTAATTTCTCATTAATTAGATTTTTAAAACAAAACACCAAACCTTGCCATGTGTTTGGGCCACACACACATAAAAAAAAACCCTGGTAGGTAGGAAAATGTGCTCATGTGCCATTGTCCTTACACATCTAGAATAAGTGGCTATATCATTTAAGTATTTTTACTGAGGCAAAACAACCATTCGATTTCATCTTGTCAAATACAGACACAGCATGCAGCTTTCTCTTCAGACAGGCATGTAGTAGCGGATGGCAAATCCATGTAATGTACACATTAAATTTATATAATCATTTTCATTACTTTTTAAACCATGAAACTTGTAGGATACATTATGTTGATCTGACATCATCCTACAAAATTCTCCAGAGTAGTCTAGCCCTTTAATATAATAGGGACCTTTGACTATAAGCTTCACTGCTGCAGGTACCGGATGTCGAACTCTGTAAAATGCTGTGAAATATGTGCTAATTTATTATTTAATTATAATGTACACCTTTTTTTGTTATAGTCTATTAAAGTTGGAGAATGAAGTGCAATATATGTGAGCTACTTAGTAATGCATTGGTATGTTGCCTCATTTTTTTTCTTGTCGCTGTTTAGGTCATAACAATGGGACTTTGTAGGGGTTTTGAGCATAGATATTGATTATTTGGAGTGCCCGTGAAAGATTTTATTATTTTGAATAAAGTTCTCAGGCATTGTTGACAGAGTATCAGACAAATTTAATTTTCACAGTGATTCCCTTCACTTTTAATCTAGTGGGCTCACCTTCTTAATTAGGTCACACGTAAAGGCCAGGAAATTCAATAAACCCTCGTGTATTTTGGAATAAAAAGTTGCAGCACAGTACTGCGAATGTTTGTGGCCTCCTTCATACAACGTGAACTATTGTTGACAGAGTAGACGACTGGTGCCAATCTACAAATACAAATTGCACCACTTTCTTATTAAAGTATTGTACTGTATAACCAAGGATCTCCTGGCTTGCATACTCGCTTGAAATTCCATTGGACTTCTAAGAACTATGCCGGTGCTACGTAATGTACTTGCTTGTAATTCAATAAGATGCCTAAAAAGGTTAATAAACAGTAGACCATATTTTTAACCAATTAACTGTATTATTGGGTAAGTAGGAAAATAACAGCAAGGAACTAGATCTTCATGTGTTATATTGGATGACATTTGTTCTTTGTGCAAGGCCAAGATGCCATCAAATATTTAAGGTAACAATTTTTAATGAGAACTACTGAATGGGAAGAGAAGTCACAAGAAAATAAGGGATCTGTACCACAAATTCCACTGTGTATTTTAGTTCTATATATACATTAATGCCTTTGATGTTGACTAAAGATAGTATGTAACATTAAATAATACTATGATACCAAGTAACATTAACAGTAATCACTTGGAAGAGGATAGGAGAAAGTAGACATCATAAGAAAGAACTTTCACAGCCTAAAAAGTCTCTTCTCAAAAGTGATAAATAATATTAATAAAAGAAATGTGGAGAGAAAGTTGAATATTTCTGCTGCTATATAAAAATCTCTTATTTTTGAACATTTGAAATAAAGGGCTTTCACACAAAAACATTAAAATGAGTTGAAAACAATTATAAATAGAGTTTGGTCATAATGACAGAAATTGTTTTCTGTTTTCTATTTTTAACCTCTATAGAGCATATCACGTAAATATAAACATGTCAAAGCTTTGTAGAAACATTCCCATCCCACCACACTTAATTCTAGCTGCATAACATTAAAATCATCTAAAAGAATTTGGCGAAAATAGGCAAAAGAGTTAACTAGTTAATATTATGTACAGCACAAGTTGTTATGCAAAATTCTCAGGACCTGTTTTAGTTGGGATCAAGTACAAAGTACTGTTTTATTATTATAGATAAAAGGGAATTTTTTTTTAAAAAAAAAATATGGATTATTTGGATAAAATGGAGTCTATGGGAGACGGCCTTTCAGTAATTCGGAGCTTTCTGGATAACTGATCCCATACCTGTACCAGAGTTGACTTTAAATGTTAACTTCCCCTTTAATTAGGAAATAAAAATCCCAATGAAAAGCAGTCATAATAAGGGAATACAATATTTTTAGCCAACAGTCCTAACATGCAAATTAAGTAGGATGAGAGAAGTATTGCCATTTTGCTTGGGGGCTTCTGAAGCCCTGCAGTAGAGTCCTGCGCGGGTCCATTTTTTGGAACCTGTACCTGACCCGTACCCGCAAGTACCTTATCCGCAACCCGGACCTGCTGACCATGAAGAATCAGGAAGTGCTGTCATTGTAAACCGGAAGTGACATCATCGGAAGTAGGCGTGATCAGGAAAAAGGAGTAAAACAGGAAGTGCTGTCATTGTAAACCGGAAGTGGCGTCAATGGGAAGTAGACGTGATCAGAAAAAAGGAGTAAAAAAATCCGCTGGCCAACCGCAAAGCCCCAGAACCACCGACCCGTGTCTATACCCGCACCCACAACTTCTACCCGCAAACCCGCAGAACCACCGACACGCGTCTATACCCGCAAGGTACCGCAGGTTTTTGCGGGTAACCAACCCACTGCAGGACTCTACCATGCAGTGTGTTCATACATATATCTTTGCTTGGGTACAGTGGTGTCTTAAAGTGCCCATAAACAGCAAGCTAGGAAAGGCAATCTTTGTATAGCAATAGTGGAAAAAGCAGCTCTATAACATCTACATGAAGACAAAGGAAGGCCTGAAGCATTTTGACTCCCAATGGTTTATGGCCAGGAGGGAAGCAGACAAAATAATCACATACACATTTGTCCAAGAGAAGGGGAAATGAAAAAAAAAAAAAACATAGCAGTATTAACTCTTCTACTTTAACTGCAATTGGAAACAGGCCAGAAATACAATATTTGCAGTTCATCTGAAGTTCCACTGATAAAAACATTTAAATTGCATAATAATATAAAATTGCCTTCTCTTGTCATTTTTCGCTATTAAGCACTTCATGTGGTTTAGCAATGGAGATTTTGACTGACTTCAATACAAAGGTATTTTTTGATGGTTTGAAGCTTGTGCTGAAGGAGATTTAGCAGGAGCAACAAAATGTCCTATCTATTTTAATTTACTTTGTAAAAACTTGTCAGTTTCTATGATTGCATTCAGGTCAGTTTTCTGGCTCTTGTTTATATTTCCTTTCTGACAAATAACAAAAGCCCTGTCTTGCTTTATGGCAGGGATTTTAGCTATAATAGTCTCATGATCAGAGCCATTGTCAAACATCCTAAATGAATTACCCTTAAAGGAACAGTTCAGTGTAAAAATAAAAACTGGATAAATAGATAGGCTGTGCTTTTCAACGGCCTAACTCTGAGTTAGTCAGCGACTTGAAGGGGAGCCACATGGGACATAACTGTTCATTAAGTTTGCAATTGCAACAGTTATGGCCCATGTGACCCCCCCCCTCAAGTCACTGATTGGTTACTGCTTGGTCACCAGGGTAAACAGTCAGTGGAAACCAAGAGAGCTGAAAAGCAGGAAGTAGTGTTCTGTTCTTTTACACACCCAGTCACTCCAGCCTTCATAGATTACATTTTGACTTACTAACTATATTAGAAACATTTTTATTTTGCACAGCCTATCCATTTACCCAGTTTTTATTTTTATACTGAACAATTCCTTTAAGGGTGAGGACAGAAAGAGAGTTTTGTTGAACGCGGTTTTATTGTCCGCTGTACTACAAGCAACAAATCTCCTGAAAATGATTTCCCACTGACAATATACATGTGGCTCTTAGTTTTCCCAATGTTGCCCGAAATGTCCTTGTGGCGCGTATGTTTACCCACACACCATGTATGTTTTATCACAAGAGATTTAACTATTGTTGGTTTTGACATCCGCGATAGCGCAGTTGTATCTGCAGGTGACAATTCTGCCCATGTGCCATGGCCTTATCTGAAAAAAACTCACATATATCTAATAAATTGCTACTTGCTGATGCTTGTTATCTTACTAAACACTGTAAGTTAGCAAAATTAAGAGGCTTAGATGAGTCAAAATAAACAAATGCATGAACCACATAATGTACCACCTATTGTAACACTTTAAAATTTACAAGCATATGATTTATAGGATATATTCTCATTCTCTTGTGTTTTATAAATACCTTTTATATACTATATACTTGTCTACTGAAAAAAGTTTCAAAAGCAACAATTATGACTCATGTGCCCCCCCCCAATTCTCTGATTGGTTACTGCCTGGTAACCAATCAGTGGCCAAGTAGTTTTGTGGCCCAGGCCTTTATACATTACATTTTTGGCTAACTAGAAAACATTTTTTATTTTGCACAGCCTATTTACTCAGTTTTTATTTTAACACTGAACAATTCCTTTAAAAGGTTAAAAGATATGATGAACCAGCAGCTTTTAAAATAATCTTGCTGGAAGGGCCAACAAGCTAGAGATATGAAATACAAATAAAGTGCCATAGAATATCCACTCGCATTCTGTCTGTGAGGGCATACAGTTCAAGAGGAATACCTTGCAGTTAACTATTTGACCAGCCTCCTACACCCAAGATAACATGCCTTAGCAAAGCACAGCACAAAGCTGTACATGTAACAAGCTTTTCATTTGTGCGTTTTTAGATTTACCATGTGGCCAAAAAAAATAAAATAAATAAAAGGCTTGGCTGGTGCCACAATAACAATCACTAAAAATTGAGAATTGTTATAAACAAATAATTACATTTATATATACCACTAAGCTCCCTAATCATGAGGCTAAAGATGTTTTCTTTTTGCAATGTTTATCTTGCCACGTCATGCACTGCAAGAAGTATTTTGCACTATGTTTCTTCCACCTTGTTTATTTTACAAACCTTTCATAAATATCTTAATCTTAAACCACAAAGATTAAAAGGAGCATCCCATTTATACATATACTTCAATTCTATAGGCAATTAAAGTGGACCTGTCACCCTAAGAAATAATTCCAAATATTTTTCTATAAGGTTAGACAAACAAAATAAACTTTACTTACACTATTCTCTAAATTCTCTAAATTTTGTCTCATTTAATCTTGGATTTACACTATCACAGCAAGCAGGCAGCAGCCATTTTGTGAACAGTGTTATTAAGGAAAGCATTGTATCTTTCCATAATCTTATTTATGCGCCGGAATCTGATGAACAGGCCCATGAACTGGCTGCATAATTTGAGGGTGAGGGGGAATGTGAAGAGTGCAGCGGCAACTAGGAAGTGCAGGATGAAGAGTGAAAGTAATTGCCTGCCCTGCCTCTATGCCTAAGGCATAGAGGCTGGGCAGGCAATTTATGACTGACAGATAACATTTTTAAATATATTTATAACAGGTATGGGTATCTTAATTAAGAAAATAATCTGGGTTTTATGTTTAATTAGAAAAGTACTTTAATTATACAGCTTTTTATGTCTGGGTGACACGTCCCCTTTAAAGATACCAGGGGTTACATAGAAACAAATTATGATTGTGCTTATTATACAGGTATGGGACCTGTTTATCCAGAATGTTCTGGAAATTGGGTTTTATGGATAATGGATCTTTCTGTAATTTGGATCCTTACACATCTACTAGAAAATCATGTAAACATTAAATAAACCCAATAGGCTGGTTTGCATTCAATATAATTAATTATATCTTATTATTTTATTATTACATAAAAAAAGGAAATTTAAAAAAAAAAATTGTATTAATTGGATAAAATGGAGTCTATGGGAGATGGCCTTTACGTAATTCTAAACTTTCTGGATACGTTTCCGGATAATGGATCCCACACCTGTACTTTTAATAATCTCCAATATATACAAAAAAGGATGGTCATTTTTTTCAAATGCCTACCTTCATCATTTGGTCCTTTTAAATAGTTTATTACAAATACTAGAAAAAGTGCAATATAAAGAATTAAAATGCTGTGACAGTCTGCTAACAAACAAACATGTTGTTTTTATAATTATGCATACATTTAAAAGAAACTACAGGTAGAAATTCCCTAGGGAAAATGCAAGATTTTATTTGTAATGCAGAGCAACTCAAATAGAAGTTGAGCATTTTAGATTTGGGTGAACAGCAAACAATACATTGGTAGTTTGTGCTTGACCAGGAGAATGCAGTTAGTTCCTGGAATGATTTACACAGTGTGGCGTGTCCGTTATTGTAACTCTAAACTAAAGAAACACAAAACCTACCACAAGACAAATGCTTACGTCTATCCAGCACCTGCAATATCATCTTAATGCTCGCAGGATGATTTATAGTTTTGTAGGTAACATAGAGTATCTGCTAGGTCCAAATTACCCTAGCAAGCCTTCATTGATTTGAGTAAGAGACTGGAATATGAATAGGAAAGGACTTGGATATAAAGAGTAATAAAATATAGCAATAACAATACATTTGTAGCATTTTTTTTTAGATGGGGTCAGTGGCTCCCATTTGAAAGCTGAAAAGAGTCAGAAGGAGGCAAATAATTCAAAAACTATAAAAAATAAATAAGGAAGACCAACTGAAAAGTTGCTTAGAATTAGCCCCTTTAAGGGGTATTTTAAAGCCCCTGATCATGTTACCTCCTATATAGATAAAGTTGGTACATAAAAGTTATGCAACTATAATACATGGGGACTCATTTATCATTACTAGACCTCTTCCTCTCCCAGGAGGAATCTAGACAATCTTGTTCTGGCTTCAACTGTGCATGCTCCTGGTCAGCGATCAGAGAGACTGGGATAGGAGTCAAGCACCTGCTTACTACTCTGTAATGAGATTTGTAAATGGTCTGTGTGCCTTACTGGATTTCATTCTCTTTTTGTCAACCTTAGTTTCAGCTGGTGCAGGCAGATTTATTTTAAAACCAATGTAGTGCCCCCCCCGTTATATTCCCCATCATTATATTCCCCCCCTCAACATCAACATAGCTTCATCCTAGCACTTACCACCAAGTACGCATTCTTGAAATTCAATTTACATGATAGTGATTCACTTGAACATTACTCCTTTAAAACGTAAGCTTTGGCCTGTTTTTAAACAGGCAGAATATTAAGGAGAACTGTATATTATTAACTCAAGCTACGCATAATTAATCATACATAATGCTCCTCTACATACATACAGTGTGCATTACTTACACACATATGCACAAACCACAACATCACAATATAAGCAATAAATATTTTTTTAATTAGTTAATTATATTCATTAATATACTCCTAACCAACATACTTTCCACTGTATCCATCTCCTTCGCACAAGAAAAGGAGCAGAAGCTTTGAGTTTCCAGCTCAAGTGATATAGCGCCACTGTATAATGTTTCTAGCTGCTCCCTGAGACAAGCCTCTACTGCAAATGTCCCACTAGAAAAAGTCTCAATAGGTGCTCTCACTACTTTTTTCAAAGTGTTTTTGTGCCCACAGAAGCGTTAATCAGCACTGTTATGGATGCACTGGTGACAAGCAGCCATGCCATAGCAATGCCTGTATAAATTGCAATAGTTGCACTGAGCTGCTTTAGCACAGTAATGACAGCACCTAGTGTCTATAATTGGTAGAACACAAAACGTGTAAGGCTGTAATTTATGTTTGTACTTCAATAAACACCTACCTACAACTGCCTGTAGGACTGCACTTTGAGTGCCTGCTCTACAAACAATACGGAGGTATCTTTTTTTGTTTGTTTTGGGGTACACTGGTGACAGCATCTGACCAGCTATAGGTGTATGAGGCTATATATATATATATATATATATATATATATATATATATATATATATATATATATATATATATATATATATATATATATTACACAAAAGCCATGAATAGCTTGTAAATTATATCCTTATAAATGCTGAGTACTGATGTCATCAGTTATAAACTGTGAGTGATGTAATTTCTGTCACATGACTCACTGAAACTTGTGTATTATAATAAAGTACGCACTGTTGTAAAATATGAGGATATTAGAAATTACCTTGGAGTATCCTTATAATTTACAAGAGGGGGTACTTTACTCACTATATAATATAAAAAGTGAGTGCTGACTCTTTGGTGCACTATATATATATATACACACACACACACACACACACGCACACACACGCCCAATAGATGTCTGTCCATCAGGATGCTTTTACTGACTTAATGATTCCACAATACAAGTTTTTATTTTGAGACTAAAAATAAATACACATGTGCACTCATTCTGTGACTCGCTAACAGGATTTACTATATTGGATGATTTCAGCAATACTCAATGATTTACCAAGCTCAACTGCAAACGAGTATGGCGGAGTTGTTAGTAGCTGGAAAAATATATGTTTAGATTGTTCAGAAGTTGTAAAAAATATTTATACTGCAAAAAAACAGAAGACCAACAGAACAATAAGACAGCTATCCATTAAAATGTGACAGCATTTTTGTATGTCCTTTAAAAGAAACAAAACCAAAGTGGCACATGTGGCACAATGACACTAAGCATACTCATAATAATCTTGTCTACAGGGTTGAAATGTAAAAGCAAAACCCAAAAATGATTTCTCAAAAATGTGACAGAGTTGTGGAAGCTTAGTGACCCTCTCAGCCACTTTATGGTGAGGTAGTTCAAATACAGTCCTTTCTGTGCATGCTCACAAGACAGCAGCTATGGGGGGTTTGACCAAAAAAGGGGTGGTTGACACAGAGAATGGGCACACCAAGAAAGGAAATTCCTTGTGTCACAAGACTTCTCAATCTAGGAAAGGGATCCCCAACCTTTTGAACCTAACCTGTGAGCAACATTCAGAAGTAAAAGGAGTTGGGGAGCAACACAAGCATGAGAAATTTTCTTGGGGTGCCAAATAAGTGCTGTGATTGGCTATTTGGTAGCCCCTATGTGGATTGTTAACCTACATTGAGACTCTGTTTGGCAGTGCACCTGGTTTTTATACAACCAAAACTTGCATCCAAGCATTGACTTAAAAAATAAACTTCTGCTTTGAGGCAACTGGGAGCAACATCCATGGGGTTGGAGAGCAACATGTTGCTCACGAGCTACTGGTTGGGGATCACTGATCTAGGAGCTCTAGGGTATTGGCTGACTTTAAAGGAATGCTTTATGAACAAGCCTGCAGACAGTTTCCAGTGCCTTTTATGAAAGTACCATCTCATTGTTCAGTTACAGCTCCTATCATGCAACAACTGGTGTCAGGTATTGCAGAGAGTTGCAACTCAACAGAAACTGTAAGCAGAGAGTAAGTTGGACATCAGTGCTGTACTCTCCTGATAAAGTTTAAAACTTTTGGTCCTTTTTTTTTTTTCTATAGCGTTTCCAGTTTAATAATGTTAAAATGATGATGGCATGGGATCTGTAAACAGGGAGAGAATTAAGTTTAGAGGCAAATGATAGGGAGGTTTTCTTCCTAGGAATAAAGAGCTACACATTGTATAAATGATTCCCATCAGAACTGCAGTCACAGGGCATGCACATGCAGCCCCGGGTTAAGACGTGTACAAAAACAAAAGGGGCTGTTTGTGCCATGAGACAATGATTATTCTATTGATCCTAAACACGTCCGTGGTTCAGTGGCTTTATTTAACCATTCCATTCATCAATGCTGGGACATGAAATGCTGCTGAGTGTACTGTGGAATCTGGCACATGGATCGCCACTTCTATGCAAGTCTTGAATGGGATAAACGAGAAATCACTTGGTACAGCTATTTCATCTATAGATCCTTGATGACTTGAATATGCCAGTCAGCCCCTCCACCACCATCACCAGTGTCCCAGTTCTATATGAACACTCATTTATTTATATATAAATATTCCCAAAACCCCCATGGTATGTAACATGTCTCCACCCTCTTACCTTGGGAGCGCTCTCAGCAGCACATCCTTATGCCACTGATTTATTCTCATTTCCCCATGTATCTCTCTGACACTTAGTCCCCACCCACCCAACGTAACAGCTTTCTACCTTCTCACCTCATCTTCCTTATGGTTCCGGATACCCCTCACCAAGTCCTGCAAGTTCTTATCAAACATACGGTCAATACTGCCTTTCACTATCCGGAGCGCCATATCTCCAGAACCGGGCCGGCCCCGCCGGGATCTCCTGTCACTGGACACGGACGCACAAAATGGCTGCCACTCAGCTGACTATGCTCTCCACCCTCTGAAAACCACGTGATTGACAGAGAAGGAGTAGAATTTGGAATAGATCCCTTCTCCAATTTCTTGGTATATTTGACGTCATGCCTTACCTTCATTGGCCGCTAGATGTACTGAAAACAAATCTGCCTATAACATGTTAGAAAATACGGTATCTGGTCAGAGAATGCTGTTTCTGGAGCAAGGCCGTGCCTTTGATGTGGAAAGAGCTGACATTATCATGGAGTTGCATTTTGCCACTCTGGCGTTTATTATTTTTGGGAACTGGATCGGCTCCTTTATGTGGAGAATTAAATTGTGTTTTGAGATGTATTTTGGCACACCCCTTAAATAAAAAAAAATAGTCGCGTCTCAAATGCCCAGCTGTTCCAAGCCCGGTACGGTCCACGGAAAAAAGGGGACGAGGCTCGCTGAATTGAACTATTCTTGCCAAGTTGCCATGTAGCATTTATTATAAAACAAAAGACGAAGGCACTAGCTCTGGGACAACCCTGGGGTACAGTCACTCTGGAGGATAGTGAAGCTGGTACTGTTGGGGGAATGAGACTGACATTTTTTTTAAATGGGGAGAATTGGGTTTGTTGCAAAGGTGTATGTTGTTCTATGGCAATTACTTTTTAGGTTTTGGGAACGAAGTGCCCTTTTAGGTTGTTTTTTGATTTAATGTTGTTGAGGCAACTCATTTGCAATAGAATTGGCACTTAGGGCAGAGACACACGCTCAGTGTTGGTATGGCGCACCAAAAAAACCTTAGACCAGGGGCCCACCAAAAAAACTTTAAACTAGGGACCCACTCTCAGTACTATTACTCTTCCTCTCTTCACTCAACCTCTAGTCTCCTAGTCTCTTTTCTTTACATACAATAAAACTAAAATCTATTATTACATCTATTTAGCCTCTTTGTTCTCATAGAAATAGGGAATGGCCATGAAATAGGTTCAAAGTTTAGCATCATCAGGACCCACTGACACTTGGGCCCACCGGGAGTTATCCTGGTGGGCCAGTCCGACACTGCACAGGCTCAGATTCGAGGAGATTAGTCGCCCGCCGTCAAATCTCCTCTTCTTTGGGGCTACTAATCTCCCCAAACTGCCTTCCCGCCAGCTAGAATGTAAATCCTCGGGATGATGGCACTCGGAGCGCTTTGTTTTCCGAAGTTGCCTCATAAGGAAACTTCGGGCGACTTTGCGAAACCAAGTGCTCCAAGATCCGCTCGTTTGACATCGCCAAACAAGCGGATCTCTCCATGTATGGCCACCTTTAGAGATAAAAGAGAATAAAAAGAATGAATGCTGCACCAGTAGCGCTACAATTCCATTGAATTTCTCTGGATCCAAGATTCAATTTAAGTTTAAAAAAAGGTAAGATTTCAATAATAAGCTTTTTTTTAAAAAAAAGGTTTGAAGGCTTGCCAGCGCACGTTTCACATACGCTTTATCAAGGCAAATGGGTTTTTCATCCATTGCGTGGCTTTTTAAAGCTTCAGCGTCTGACATCATAGAGATCTCGTTGCGATCTCACGAGATTCTCACACTGTGGAGCTTCATTGCTGCACACCTGTCAGCATGATACTCACAGCTTTCCTAACATGTCAATCACTCCAGTTTGTCTCAGGAATACAATCGGGCTCAATGATTAGGTGATCTCCTCCCATAAGGGGAGGACATCAGGGTTTTTACCATGGATCTATGGTGAAAACGGTTACCAATGAGATTTACCATAACAACAAATATAATGTCCAGAAGTAACATTTCGGTACACTGGTTTTAATCAAACCGTTAATATAGGTGTATATAGACTTAGATGAGTGCCTGGAAAAGCATATTTTCATTGATACCATAAGGAGAGATTGTATTTAATTTAAAAATCCAGTAACTTTCCCTTCTTAGAAGTGCTTGTTTCAGATCACCCTTTCTGATGCCTAGACTGATTTTTTCTATGGCCCAGAACTTTAAGTCTGCTGGATTCATATTATGGTATTTTTTAAAATGCCAAACAACTGTAGATAGAGTTGCATCTGTTTTATCAGTCTTGCCAGCATTGCGTATAGAACTGCAATGCTGCCGAACTCTTATCTTCAACATTTGGGTTGTCATACCCACATATTTCTTGCCACACGGTCATTTCAAGCAATAAATCGCTCCCCTGGATTTGCAATTAATATGTGAATTGACGTTATGATGTTTACCAAATCTGTCATAAAAGGTTGTAGTTCGTGACATTTTTCCACACATGTTGCATTCACCACATGGAAAACATCCCCTATTACTAGCCAGTTTCTGGGGATTTTTAAAATGACTACTGGACAATATGTCCTTTAAATTCGGACTTCGTTTGTAGCAAATTTAAACTCTTTCGTCAAGAATGGTACTTGAGTGTTTCATCCTCTTTTAGAATCGACCAATGTTTATTGATAATATTTTGTATTTGACAACTGTTTGTGTTGTATGTGGTGATAAATCTCACTGTATTGTAGTCAGTGGATTTCTCTTTTATCTGTAATAATTGTGTCCTCTCAGTACATAGGGCTCTGTGGTATGCCTTTTTTACCAGTTTCCCCGAGTACCCTCTATGTTTTAATCTGGCTTTAATTTCCGTGGCCTGTTCCTTAAATATTTCAAAGGAAGAGCAGTTTCTTTTCAGGCGTAGGAATTCACCTATTGGGAGAGAATTTTTCACTGAATGAGGGATAATAGCTGGAGAAGTTTAACAGGGAATTAGTAGCGGTTTCCTTCCTATAGTTCCTAGTCACTAACTTGCCCCCTTCGTTATTGATTATCATGGGGTCCAGGAAGGAAATCTTAAGTTTGTCAACAAACTCTAGGGCCTCCTATTTTGTGCCCAACCATATGAACAGGATATCATCAATGTAGCGAATCCATTTTAATATCTTCTTGGTATAGGCAGACATAATTTTTCCATATACTATTGTCTCCTCCCAAAACCCCAGAAATAGATTAGCATATAATGGGGCACAGGAAGTTCCCATCACAGACCCCTGGGTTTGTAAATAGAACTTCCTGTTAAAGGTAAAGTAATTATAGTAAAGGATAAATCGCATTAACTTCTCCACAAATATAATAGTTTCATCTAGTTCTCCCAAATATTTCATCAGAAAGTAGTGGAGAGCACTTAATTCTGAAACATGCTTTATGGAATTGTAGAGCTACTAGCGCAGCATTCATTCTTTTTATTCTCTTTTATCTCTAAGGCACTGAGGATTTGTTGGTTTTATAGCAAAGTTATCTCTCTTTACAAGACAGTTAAACGTAGTAACGAGACCACAGTCCTCAGTGTCCTGCCATTCTCCCACATGTGTTGTCCCAGGGTTTAGAACAATGCAACCAGTTTCTTCGGGACAACTCCACCTCTATATTTTCTCATTTCTAACTTTTATTCATGAATTGCTGGTGCTTTATTTTTAACTGTTTGATACCATGAACTCACTTTAAAATTATAATAACAGCACTGGCACCTTATTTAATCCATATAAGAACCATGAACTTTTAGATTATTCATCAGTTGTGTGTAGATACATTTTGTTGAAAGTCGCTGCACCTAATTTATAGCACTTAAGCACTTTAATCAATTTAATTATTTGTATATAACACAATCGATTGAAATACCATTAATTGTATGTTGGTGCTAAATTGATTGAGAACTAAGCATATGATTATAATAGCACTAAGCACTTATATAATTAGATCTCAATAAATTTTAGTAAGGTAGTGTGGGGTTTTACTGCTTTTTCTTGTTTTAGTGGCCTTTTATATATGTTATGTATCTTCACTATTAATGCCATTGGTATCAGAAACCATTTTACTGCCTGGCCCTATACTTGTGAGCAGGTCTGCATTTACTGTATAGGCACCCAAGGGCCCTTGCCTAGAGCTACAGCTTTAAGGTGTCAGAAACCTTTATATTTTATAGGAAAGGGGGCGTGCCTATGGCTGCTCATGTTACCACTAGTCCAGTATTTTACCAGCCCAGCTTGTAAAAATAATACTTGATGCCAATTATATTAACAGGGAAGAAAGATAATAACAATTGAAAATGTGTGTGTTTTTTAGCATAGGTTGCAACCTTACATGTACATATTAAGTACAATGCTGGTCTGCCACAACTTCTCTTAACTTCTCGTCTGCTTTCGATGCTCCATTTAGCTCCATTCTATTGTTTTGTTTTTTTTTATATGCCTTCCTTGTTTAATGGCTTGTTTTTTAAATATTGTCTCTAGTCTTTCTCTCCTGATTTCCTTCTCACTTACCCCCAGATGTCTTTTTACTCTGGGGTTTTCCCTGCTTATATGTTTATTTTCTTGGTTTGTTTCCATTTAATTTTTCCATGTTTGCTGTATGTCTATATTTCTCCTCTCACCTTCTGCTCCTTCTTTCAGCTAAGGTCACACTTGTCATTTTCTCCTACTGTAGAAGAAATTGTAGTGCTGTCTGTGTCAGTGACTCATGCGCCTGTCACTGTGCAAATGACAGATTTAAGCTAGATACAAATACCTGTGTGCATTTTTGGATTGAAATCCAACCCATGTGCATATGGACAGATAGAAGGCATTAGAGGAGACATTTTTTGTAAAAAATAAGAATGTACCAATGCGTTATACTCATTTAGCTATAAATGAATTGTGCTTAAAAAAGTAGTGTCAGACTGATTTATTGAATATTTCTGCAAAAATCCTAATAATCCCTCCCTTCTTTTCCATAGCCCGCTCCCTGAATTCCCAGGCTGTGCAGGGGAGCCGGCGGCACTCCGCTCACTGCATTGTAGGACAGAAATCAGCTGCTAGCAGGACCTTATAGGGAACTGAAGCCGGTCTGTGCTTGTGTGAATGCAGGGCTGTGATTGGCTGTCCCCCTCCTACTGTGCTTCTGGCAGGGACTGTTAGCACATGCCCACTCCTCATTTGAAACACGAACAGGGACCAGTGAACATTTATAAGGAGCTCTAATAAAGGGGCTATTTTTAAAGATAATATACATTTTTTGCACCATTTTTAACGCAATATATTACTCATAAGGGGAGATGTGTGACATTAACATTATTTTTCATTCTTCTTTTACCTGTATTATTTTATCCCAGTTTTGTGCATAAAATGTCCATGTTGACCATTCAGACCAGAGCGGTCCTTTAAAAGGGGTTGTTTTCAGTTCAGTTGTTTTCAGATAGTATGGCAGAATAAAGACTCTTTTCAGTTGCTTTTTATTTTTGACATTATTTATAATATTGAATATTTAAGTTTCATTTTATACCTTCTCGTGTCTCTCTAGTGCAGCTCTAGGACTGTGGCCACCACCTCTGTAATATGTTCTAATTTGCTACATTAGTTGATACATTTCTTATTTTTTAGCCTTGTTGTGCAGAATCCCTGATTTTTATTAAAGGCAGCTGTTATAATTGATACAATAGTTGCTAATATTCCAGAGAAATGTTTGGAAGGTGAACATCTCCTTTATCAGGTTTAATTTGAAGAGTGATTGTAAACATAGTTAAGCAAAGGAACCTAACCAGTGAAGTTTAAAATATGTGTTCTTGTAGTGGGCATGCACTATAGGAGCCATTATGAAAAGTTCACAATTGGCTTGAAACATTGTTTGCTTTAATAGTCACTCTATGCCAATGTTTAATAATTACTTTTTTGAGTTTTGAGGAGTATTGTCAAAATGAATAAATCTAAGTGTCAGTGACACTGCACATGCTCACTATGCTCTAAGCAGCTGTTTAAAATCCGGATAACGGATCTGTATTGTATATAGCTAACCAATAACATGTCCCTGGATTTCCCTGAGAACCTGATAACTTTAGCCTGTAGACACCTCAAACATTTATTAATGGGGGTATATAGTTGATGTTTTTGTAACAACGTCTCTGCAAGGTGTTGAACTAATTGCCTATATTTCTCCAAATAAGGTACCCACTAAATGGCTCACTTACTTCCCTCAACTACAAATTTCTGATGTCCTCAGGACACTGAAATATACAAATAAATGCCTCCGAATGTCACAATAAAAGAAATGCACCTATAATGTTTCTATGGAGCTTATTATTACCCAAAATAGCAGCATTGTTGAACATGATCCAGAAACACAACTGCCCTAAGTATGACCTTCCCAAAGCATACTTGTTTTACTGTTTCTATCATGCCCCCTTATTACAAAGTTCTGGATATCAATAACCTGTTATGCCAGAAAATTTAAATACTGGTATGGGATCCGTTATCCAGAAAGCTCCAAATTACTCCAAATAATTCAAATGATTTTCTCTGTAGTAATAAAACAGTACCTTGTACTTGATCCAATCTAAGATATAATTAATGCTTATTGGAAGCAAAACCAGGCTTTTGGCCTTGTTTAATGTTTAAATGATTTTCTAGTAGACTTAAGGTATGAATATCCAAATTACGGAAAGATCAGCTATCAGGAAAACCCCAGGTCCTGAACAATAAGAAAATAGGTCACATACTTGTATATCACCTGAAGGGGCAATCTTTTTTATCTCCACTCTAATAAACATTACCCAGGGAAGTAGGAAGTAGATTTTTTTGAGCGGAAAACTATCCTGCAAGTACCCCCCTTCACTTTTCTCTTTTACGTGGATTGTCTACAAACCAGTCCAAAAGATAAAATACACAAAACTTTTTTTGAGGTATGTGAGAATTTTATTTGATACATTAGATAAAAATAAACAACAATTCATTTTACTGTGCATGTCTGTAACTTACAATTTCACAGTTATGTAGTTCGTTATGCAGAATGCTTTAGTCACTGGACTTTCTGGAAGGGTCTTGTGGTGGAATTGTGCAAAGTTGGATTGCTAGAAACATATAAAACAAGTATGATAGTTTTGTCATTAACATTGATATCTATTAGCTTAGTTACTTATTACTTACTTATTTAAATAGGACACTGAGAAATGGTGTTGCAATATTTCTGAGCATTCAGAGTAATGGGTTTTCAGATAATAACTTGCATACCTGGGGGGTTTATTTTACTTGGTTAGAAATGGTGTTAGGACAATTAAGTGCCCAAAAGAAGTGAGAAGTAAATTCAAAGTTCATCAACAGAGCTAAACAATCAAAGTATTAGACAAACTATCGGGCAGCAAAGCAAGACAGGCCCTTTGTTGGGCATACAATAAGAAAATGTTTACAACAGTTAATTATGTAAAAATCATATATTTTTGGATTAAAAACACATCTTCATTTAAAACTCTGACTTCAGGAATGCTTTTGTCTTTGGTACCTTCAAATGGAGTAAAGACTGGGCTTCATTTCATATAAATTAACATAAGTAATGCTTTGTAATCCGGCACTAATTATTAGGCCCATTCACACTGTGAAAACAAAGCTTCATTTACTGCATTACCTTTACAATGCTATGCAGCAATACTAATTGCATCACAGTGTACTGAGTATTGGATTGTTCAGGCTGCACAAACTTATTTTGGAAATTGACAGAGCTACTGATTAATGGTCAATGTGTAAAGGAACTACTGCATTCAAGCAAGCAAAATCGTAATAATTCTCCTTCATGTTGTCTAGAGATTTTAATAAAGTAGCATTTTCATTCCATATTATTCCATTTAATAATATATATATGTGTCTAAACTGACTATGTGGTTTTATTGCAATTTGTCTATGACAGGGTATTTTTTTTGGTATTTTGTAGCCACTACTAGTAGCTCCGGAACTACTAGTAGCAGCTAATTGTTATGGCTACAAAATACCCTGCCATAGACAATACTAAGGGGCCCATTCACTAAGCTCGAGTGAAGGAATAGAGGGGAAAAAAATTAAATTTTCGGATGTTTTTTTTTGGCTACTTCGACCATCGAATTGGCTACCTTGACCTTCGACTACGACCGTCGACTTCGAATAGAACGATTCGAACTAAAAATCATTCGAATATTCAACCATTCGATAATCGAAGTACTGTCTCTTTAAAAATTTCTTCGACCCCCTAGTTCGCCACCTAAAACCTACTGAGGAAAATGTTAGCCTATGGGATTTTAATTCGGTAGTCGAATATGGAGGGTTAATTAACCCTCGATATTCGACCTTTGATACATCTGCCCCTAAGAATTGCCTCTGCTAAATTACATGTAGGGGCCCATTTACCTAGCTCGAGTGAAGGAATAGAATAAAAAAAAACTTCGAATTTCGAATGCTTTCGAACGATTCGAACTAAAAATCGTTTGACTATTCGACCATTCGATAGTCGAAGTACTGTCTCTTTAAAAAAAAAAACTTCAACCCCCTAGTTCGCCACCTAAAACCTACCGAAGTGAATGTTAGCATATGGGGAAGGTCCCCATAGGCTTTGCTATCTTTTTTTTGGTCAAAGAAAAATTGTTTGATCGATGGATTAAAATCCTTCGCATTGAACTATTCAAAGGATGTAATGTTTCTGGTATTTGAGTCTGGCAGCTCAGTAATTCTGGTGCAGATTCTGAACTGTTCTGATTCTGAACAATTTTGCAACACTCATTTGATAAATTTTTCAGCAGCATCTGTGGGGTATTGGTTGGTATTGGTTTCAACTTTTGTATCAATTGTAACAGCTGCCTTTAATGAAACTCAGGGGTTCTGCTCAGCAGGGACAAAGATAAGAACAGTTTAGAGGATAGCAACCCCCCCCCCCTTCCCAAAGCAGCTTTAGAAAGGTGAAAAATAGTAAAAAATAATTTGGAAAAATCTTTATTTCTGTTGAACTATCTGAAACACCAACTGAACTGAAAAAAGTGTGGGAAGGTGAAAATTCCCTTTAAAATGTTTGGGTACTGCATAACACTGTTTAACAAAATGTTTCTCTGTGCGAAACTGCTGACACCTGCTGGCTTTAGGTGATAAATATATGCCTACACCTCAGCTTTGTGTAAAAAGTTTCCCCTCTACTTGAGTATTAAAAATGCATCCAAAAAAGGCAATAAACCATACAAAATGAAGACCACCTCCAAATTCTCAAAGGCATAGTATCAATATAAGTGATTTTATGTTTGATAGTTACATAGTTAATTTGGGCTGAAAAAAGGCAATAGTTCAATAACCCCCATTGTATACATATACATTATACAGCCCTATTGATACATACAATATGAATTTATTACAAGAATTATATATATATATATATCTATATATATATATCCAACAAAGAAGGTCCGCACTCTCAGGTCTTAAATAAAAATCAAATATGGTTTATTAACTTAAGGACTAACGTTTCGGCCTCTCCGAGGCCTTTTTCAAAGGCTGGAGACCTAAGAGTGCGGACCTCCTTTGTTGGATAGAAATTCTATATTTTGGACACTGCACCCAGGCACGTTTGTACCAAGTTACGTTAGTTCTGACTCCTCCACAGACCATTATATATATATATATATATATATATATATATATATATATATATATATATATATAGATAGATAGTGACAGTGTGTTTAGAAAACACAACTGTCTGGCATGAAAATGTACAAAAAAGTATGCATTTAAGTTGTATAATAAGGGGCTAAAGCAGTAAAAGGGGTGTGCTCCCACACCTATAGGCTCTACCTTAGATGTCTAAAGGAGACAAAATGTGAATGTAGAGCTTAATAAATAAAAATTCACCCACGTTCTGTTCATTCATATGGGATTTTATATGGGGTTCTAAAAATCCCATAGGAATCAATAGAACATGGGTGAGTTTTTATATTTTAAGCTCTAAACTCACATTTAGATAAATCAGCCCCTATGGGTTAAAAATATAAAGTCTGCTACAGGTCTAAGTGCCTATGGCAACAGCAGTAGGTAGCATGCCTGTTTAGAAGCAAACTGTTGCAAAATATTATTGTTGCTATGGTTTTTGCACTTGAGCAAACTTTGTACCTTTTACCACAGGTATTTGCACAGACAGATGGCAAAACTCTCGGAATGTCTCCGCATTGTCAGTACTGCCCGATGTGCACCTGTGATTGCAGGTAAAGTATGTTGGTGACCAACTCGAGAGTCACAAATAACCCTAATGACAACTTGGAATTGCTATATGTGTCAATGCCACAAAGTTCAAGATGAGTTCAATAGTTAGGACTTGACCAAGCATACTTTTTGCCTATAGGTTTATGCATTTAAAAAATATTTCTAAACTGGGCAAACAAGAAAATTGAAGCTACTCTGATTGTTCCATGTGAGGTCCTTGCACTTGCGAATATCGAAGTCGAAGGATTTAGCGCAGATAGTGCGATCGAAGGATTATTCCTTCAATCGAACGATAAAATCCTTTGAATCGAACGATAAAAACCTTCGAATCGAACAATTCCAAGGATTTTAATCCAACGATCGAAGGAATATCCTTCGATCAAAAAAAGTTAGCCAAGCCTATGGGGACTTCGGTAGCTTTTAGATGGCGAACTAAGGGGTCGAAGTTTTTTTTTAAAGAGACAGTACTTCGACTATCGAATGGTCGAATAGTCAAACGATTTTTACTACGAATCCTTCGATAGTCATAGTCGAAGTAGGCCATTCGATGGTCGAAGGAACCCAAAAAAACTTCGAAATTCAAAGTTTTTTTACTTCGAATCCTTCACTCGAAGATAGTGAATCGGCCCCTAAATTTGCAAATAGCTTGTGTTTAAAAATTGCAATTCTTTGCTGTCTTTTCTGTTCACCCAAAAATACAAATTGTTATTTCAAATATTTATCCCATTGTTGAATAAATTATATAGACACTTCTTATAGCTGCAGAAGGGCAATGACATTTGGGGATTTTTTTAATAGTAATTCAAACACATGGTTACATGAAATTGCCATCTACTCGTATCTATGACAATTGCATTAAAATACAAGCTAATGCCTGTTCTTATTCTTAAGTGAAAACATGGTAGCCCAGTATCTTACTATATTGCAATTAGTCTAAGGCAATACATTCCATTCCATTCCATCCAGTCATATTAGTATCCGTCTGTAAATAGTCCAGAAAAAGTATGTTCAGTACAAACACTTTTAAATAATTGAAGTCAGTTCTATTTATATTATAGGTACCAGTTAAACATGCATTTTTCATTGCATACACTAGATGGCAACTGAAGACTTGGTATACAGTAGACCAGTATGGAGGGACCATTTGTAAAAAGGCCATGGTTTACTTACTAAGCTTAAAGTTGCACATTCTATTTAATGTTGCAGAAAGATGAATAGGCTTTAGTGACACAAGATTACCACTCTTACAAGTCAAAAAATATTTTATTTATTTTTAAAGGACAACAAAGCACAAAAATGTGTGTGTGTGGGGTGGTTGTACCCCATTTCTTTTTAAATTACTTTTCAATTAAGTTAGTTTTTACAGTTTATCTATCTTACCCAGTAGCATGTTTCTAGCAAAATGTGCCACACTTGATCTCTCTGCCACTATCTGCTTGGCAAACACAGATAAATGTAGTGTACCCTTAGTACTTTTATTAGCATGATCTTCTATTTGACAGAAACATTGCTTCTTTAAAAATGTTACTGCATCACAGAGCAATAAAAAACACTTTAACAGGACATTTTTAAGGACCAGGGAAGGCACTCACATATTCACAGGTGTCCACACCTTGGGCTTGCACAGTAGAGATTTTGGATCATTCAGCACTAGGGATGCCTGGGAAATATACGTAAAATGAGGATGCAGTGGTCTGTTTCTTCCTCCCAGTGAATTTACCTTTCCTTGTCCTGTAGGCCCCTCATTCGTATAAGACTGCACTGGGGATATTATACTAATTTACCCAAAAACTGCTCATAGGGAGCTCCTGGTGCAGCTATCCATGTTGAGATTATATATCAATTATTTTATTTGGGGTTGATTGTAGATATTGACAACAATAAAATGTGTCAGAGACTATATCTGTAAATACAAGTTTGATACGTATAAACACAGAACAAGCGTTTAGCTACAAGAGGGATAAACTTATTACAAAGCACCAGATCTGGACTGGGAGTCAAAATAGGTCCTGGAATTTCAAGTAGACAGAGGCACAAACAGCCCCCACCAACCCACTAAATAGTGACGGTTTATGGCTATTTATATTTATCACTATTTTTCAGCCTGATTTTTTTTCATCAGTCTATTTTGTAAAGCTCTCAGCCCATACATGATTATCTTATTTTAGTGTAATTTTGTTTACAAGATACTCTTTTTAAAAAAAGGATAAAGGCAAAACAAGACATGCACAGTGCTTGGGCATGTTACTATGTGCATGCTGTTGTCCAAAGTAAGGGGTTTGACACAATGAAAGGAACTCGTGACTCCATGCATGTAAAAATGGATAAAGGGGCTAATTGTACTGATTGTAGACACAAACACAGGCTCAAAGTAACTTTTATTAAAGGTTCTCATAGTGCCCTTGATTTATAGGCTTCCTTGTCCTAAAAGTACTTTGTTGAAAAGAAAAGATATCCAGATCAAAAATGTAAGGCACAAAAAGTGTGTAACTTTCTATGTTAAATGTAAGACTTGCATGCCATTCATGGAAGCTACCAATAATTTATAGGTCCTTTCAGTATCTGTCCCTTTGATAGACATATATATACAGTGGCAGGCAATGGACCCTGACACCCCAGTCACCACCTTCTAAAAAGCATGTTACCTGAAGCCTGGAGCAAAATTATCTAAGAAATTGTCTGCACTAAGATTGCTCCTAAACTAAGTATCAGAATAACCCGGCAAAAGAAAAAGAGGAAGCTATGTCCTATACAACCTAGGGAGAAAATAAATGATAAGGTGAGGCATTGGTTGCCTGAAAGAACTTGCATGATCCACTGCTGGCTGTTTCTTGATAATGCATTATGAACTGACATGGCTGCTACACACCACCAATGTTCCCTCAAAATTTTGGATTAATTCTGACCTGAGCACACAGTTTTTAAAAATTGCACACACAAGTTTAAAATGTGCGCACAAAATAAATTTTTTGCAAAAATAGCAGAGAAGGAATTAGAGCAGTGATCCCCAACCAATAGCTTGTGAGCAACATGTTGCTCTCCAACCCCTTGGATGTTGCTACCAGTGGCCTCAAAGCAGGAGCTTATTTTTGAATTCCAGGCTTGGCAAGTTTTGGTTGCATAAAAACCAGGTGCACTGCCAAACAGAGCCTCAATGTAGGTTGACAATCCACATAGGGGCTACTAAATGGCCAATCACAGCACTTATTTGGCACCCCAAGAACATTTTTCATGCTAGAGTTGCTCCCCAACTCCTTTTACTTCTGAATGTTGCTCACGGGTTCAAAAAGTTGGGGATACCTGAATTAAAGGGAACATAGCACACCGCTATTTAAACATAAAACAAAGATGTTAGTTTGATCATAACTTTTTAAATGACAGAATAAACTTTTTGCAAGGCAAAAAGTGTAAAATTTATTAAAAGCACCATATCTGATCATGATCTGATCATGAAGGGACAAGGTTAGATAGTATTGAAACCTACAAGATGGTACTTTGTGTAGTCATAGGCACTGAATTAGGAGCACTACTGTATCTTTATAGTAAACACGGAAACGGTTATTTAAGTTTGTTAGTTTAATTTTTTATTGATATGCAATTTCCAAAGTCAGAATGTTTTGATTTATGCTGTATAGTTGAGAGAAATGATGGAAACTAAAGTTTTTTCTTGGCCCTCCGGGTACTTGAATGTGATGACATTGTCCTCCTCTGCGTAGGAGAATATCCATTTCCTGAAAATGAAATATATGTAAAAACCGGATATGACGAAAGTTAATACTTATAGTACGGGTTATCTAATAAAAAAGTTTTAAAAGAAAAAAAAAAATTGGTGTTGGTCTAGGCAGCCTCTCTCTCTCTCTTAAAGGAGAATTCAACCTGTTCTGAAAAAAACCCGTACCCCCACCCCAGGTAGACCCCCCCCAGGCTAACTACCTCCCCGGGGAGATGCCCCATACTCCATACTTACCCCTCGCCGCAGATTCTTCCAGTGAAGTTCCATGCGTCCATCTTCCGGCTCATCTATAAGCTGACTGCGAGATCGGTATTTCTGCGCACGCGCAGTTGAAGCAGTTTGCGCAACTGTGCATGCGCGGAATTACACGGAAATTGCCGATCTCGCAGTCAGCTTACAGAGGACGCAAAAGATGGACGCGTGGAACTTCACTGGAAGAATCTGTGGTGAGGGATAAGTATGGAGTATTGGGCATCTCCCAGGGGGGGTAGTTAGCCTTGGGGGGGGTGGGTCTACCTGGGGTAGGGGGTACGGGTTTTTTTCAGAACAGGTTGAGAACTAAACCCCACTTTAGGCAAAAGTCCCACTGCCCCCATGCCTCCCCCTGTACAGTCTTACCTCTAAATTATGTCCCCTCTTGAAATACTGACTGCACATGCAGAGTCAGCCCATCAGAGCCTACAGGCGACATCTTCATCGCTTCAATATTATTCGTTACATGAGCACCGTATTGGGGCATGCACAGTTGGAGCAATCTTCTGGATCGTTACAACTGCACATGCGCTGAAAGTAATGGAAATTTCCAAAGGGAAGAAGCCACTAAGAATACCGAAGCACTGGAAGATGGCGCCCGTGAGCTCAGCTGCTCTGACTCTGCATGTGCGGTCAGTATTATAAGAGGGGACACAATACAGGGGTAAAACTGTGCAGGGGGGGCAGGGAGGGGGGCCAGCGGGGACTTTTGCCTAAAGGGGGTTTTACTTCTCCTTGGTGGTGGCACACGCTCAGATTGGGGGAGATTACTCACCCAGCTACAAATCTCCTCTTCTTTAGGCGACTAATTCTCACGAAATGCCTTGCCTCACGAGGAAACTTCGGAAAGCTGAAGCGATCCGAGTGCCATCCCGCCGGCGATTCACATTTTAGCCGGCGGGAAGGCATTTTGGGGAAATTAATCGCCCTAAGAAGAGGATATTTGTCGCTGGGCGACTAATCCCCCTGAATTGCTATGTGTGCCACCACCCTAAAAGATGCAAGTGGGGGAGGATTAAGCCTGGGGAACCATTGTTGTGGTATTGGCAATCTCTCTCTTCTAAAAGCTAATGGCGGGGGAGGACAAAGCCATGTGAATGAAAGCAATGCCTAGGTCAGGAGACACATCCCAAGAAATGCTACCAGGCAGGGAGGTGTCAGCCATTGAATACTATGATCGGAGGTAAATAGGGACCACCATGTGGGGTTTACCATGATGTGTTATGGTGGCTTATCAATTTTATGATCATAACTTTGTAACTAGAATGTGTTCAGTAGAACAACAATTTTATCCATACCACACAAATGTACTCAATTTTGACGGCTCAGCCCGCAGTCCGTGAGTCTAATTGAAATGTCCCACATTTCTCTTTGATCTCCTGCACTGATGCCAGAAAAAGATACAAAGTTTCTCAAACTTAATTAGATCATTTTGTAACTAGATGTGGTACGGTGTCTTACCAATTTTCAAAAACAGGAATTTTTAGTTACAAAGTTATACTTTGTAACAAAAAATTTCTGTTTTTGAAAATACATGCACTTGAAAAGACATTAGATTACTTATAATACAGGGGACAGGGAATGTGCATTGATCAGTCCCCCCTTTTGGCATGATCCCCTCCCTTATTGTATTTGTGGGCAGAAAGGATAGAAAAGATCATTTAGAAGGGTATTCTTGCACTATACCACTCCTAATATATACTATAGTATACCATATACTAGACAGGTTGGTTAATAGTACACTGGCATAGTAATTATAATTGTACACATGACGTATAGTCCATGTGGCTTGCAATGTCATTAAATCCCCTTAATGCATACACAGGCTTTTTTGTTCCCCCTATTATCTCTTGACCCGTAAGGGCAGGTCAAGAGTGGGAGTCAAAATAGGCCATGACATATCACGTACACATAGACCCAATCAGCCTCCTACCAGCCCAACAGTGATTGTTTATGGCATCTTACAGCAGCCCCTCTGGTGTGTGCCAGAATTCACAGATTAGTCTGAGCTTGAGTGATGTTAATGTAAGATTATTGGGCCTCACTGAGAATTCTCAGGTCGTTGCAATTAACAGATTATGTTTTCAGTAACTTTTAATGCATTATCCATACCTCCGAACTGTCCCGATTTTCCCTGGACAGCAGGGCTGAAACTAGGAGTAGGCAGAGTAGGCACGTGCCTAGGGTGCAAATCTGGGGGGCGCCAGGCACGCACCTGCTCTGTCGCCTACCCCATGTCCGGCCCCCTCATTCCCCATCTTCCTGCGATTCCTTGCATGCCGGCGTCAACTCGCGCATGCACGCCGGCGTCTTCTGCGTATGAGTGTGCTCTGCAAGCGCGGCGGCCGGCCAGGTTGCCTAGGGTGCCTGCCAGGTGTGGCCTGGCTCTGCTGGACAGTACAGATTTTGACAGCTCAGCCAGCAGTCCCTGAGTCTTATTGAAATGTCCCGCATTTCTCTTTGATCTCCTCCACTGATGCCAGAAAGAGGTACAAAGTTTCTCAAACTTTTATAGAGGAGGCAGAGAGCCCAGAATACTCAGCACATGCACTTAAGATACAATTGTAACTAAGATAAGCAGGTCACTGGGGGAAACTGGAGACTATCAGCTTAAAACACAATTTCAACTTCATTAACAAAACTTTAATAAAACATTACCCTAAAACCCACAGAAATGTGTTCAAACTTTCCATAACCTGCCAACTTTTATAAAATGGACGTGGTTTTTAGGGGGTGGGCGTGTCACACAAAATGGGCGTGTCACCTAACTATGTGCTGCAGATTTTGTTTTTTTCAAATGTTTGGAGTTACGTCCGACATATAAATTAGAATATGGGTAGCAAAATTTCATTTTACAATTGGATTCTAATACTGATTATGCGCACCGTTCAACTGTAGTCTTTTGGGAGCCCTCCATATTTCTACATCATGGAATTATCCGACGTACATCACCGTGCTGCATCAGACAGTCACATAACTGTGTGCCGCGAACACACGACACTGATTTCGACAATCCTACGTGTGCAGCATTGTGGGTAGTCCGCTGCCCTTTCTTTACCTCACTGGCACCATTACTTTACGTGGGTCAGATTCGCGTGGTAGCGTATTTCTGGATTCTCTGACGCACGCATTAGTAATACGTCCGCCTCCATTCCGCACCGGGGTTCCCTATCACCAGCACGCCCTGCACGTATTCTGTGTCACTTGCCATACCACTCCCTGAGTTTGTCTGTTCGTATTGTCTTCATTGAATGTGTTTCCAAACCCCCAATTTATCACTGACCTACTCACAAAGTTGGCGATAGACACGGAAGACATAAATACGTGTCAGATCCATAAGCTCTGTTATAGGAAGATGCGTTCACCCCTTGTCATACTGCTTTGGTAAAGTCCACTGTCTGCTATGAATAGGGTTCACCTTATGGTTTTCTCCGCATTGTAGGGCTCAGCGGCGTCTGCTTGGGTAGAAACCATATCAACCAACCAAGTAGGGGTGTTTTATTTGAGCGACGAAACTTGTTTTCCCCCTTAACTGTTAATGGATTTGTAACCCCCCGACTTCAGGCTAAGGGGCCATGTGAGGACACCCGCTGGATTATTTATTTTATTCCATTGGAAGGCGGTGACCTCTCAGGCCACACCCTCAGAATCCCCCCTCCCCTGCCGGATTGGTTTGCTCCGTGCCTGGGTTCATTGTTGCTTGGCGCCGGTTCTAAGATGGCGCTGCGGAGTCGCTGAGTGTGAGTGAAGGGGACACCCGGGGACCGGCAGGGCGGAGAAAAGGGCGAGAGATTCCAAGAATTAGAGAGAACGTCCTCCTTATTAACCAGCACCGCCGGCGGAGTTGGATTAGTATGCTCTCGGGACATGGGCGAGAAGCTGGAACTAAGGCTGAAGTCCCCAGTGGGAGCCGAGCCTGCTGTCTACCCTTGGCCGCTGCCTGTTTACGTGAGTCCGGGGTCGGGGGCTAAAGAAGGCCGCACAGGTCTAAGAAGTTGCGTTTTTGCAGGTTCAAACATCAAACCTCTTGCACTTGTTTAAGAGTTACACCATGGCAGAGACATAGTGTGAATATATATATATATATATATATATATATATATATATATATATATTCATTGTGTGTTGATGTGTATTATTATAAATGAGGGTGTATATCGTACCTTTCACAAAATTGCTCAGTTGCTTTTATATGCGGGACTATTTTGTCTCCTGACAGGTTGGCCTATCTGTACTTTGATCACATACAATCTTCTTGATGTGTGTTGGCATAATACAGATGTATCTGTGCATCGGGCTGGACATTTGTTTATTATATGTGGAAGCCAAGATGTCCATTCAGTGATCACTGGTGTCAGATAATGTTGCCATTTGTATTTCAAACTGCTGCATGTGTATTTGTTACAGTAACATACATATGCAATACTTTACAAAGGCTTTGTTTATTAAAATGTAGTGTCACGTGTACAATGTGTGTGTTGGCTGACATTTATAAATAAACATGTGGCTAATATTCCTTTCTATTGAGGAATGACCCTGGTATGATCTTTGTCCTATACAGTTCCAATTGACAATTGGATACACATTAAAGAGAGTACACATGGCTGTTTTAAAATAAATTGACAGGTTTACAGCAATATTAGCTTTTTATCCATTCTCTATTGAGTTGGTTTTAGTTAGTAAACAACCACTTTTCAACCATGTGCATATTTATTGTTCAGTCTTAAGATTTTCATCATACATTTAATCAGAATACAATGTTCACATTCTGCAATTTCTTCAAAAGCTTTGGACTGACAGGCCAAGTTTAATTGTTTAATATCCACGCTGGTTTGATGCCAGTATGTGACAGCACATGCCCAACCCTGAATAAGTTGTTATGCTGTGTGTGCTTTATATGGGTGTGTATGTATTTGCACTGTGATGATAAAATTTACTATTAGTGCACTGTAAATGTTGAGTTTTACCCTCTTTTGCACATAAGTAGTAATGATAAGCATTATACTCGTACTATGACTCTGCTGAAAATAGAAATGACTTGGAGTTATCCTGGATGTACATAAAGCTCTTCTAATGCTCTATTCACAATGACCTTGGTTACACTCAAAGTAGCCACTGTTATCTTTTGACTCCCAGCATTCCCTGATAGCTTTTGCTCTCTGATGATTCTGGGATTTGTAGTTAATTAACATTGTCTTTGTGGATTTTGGACCTACTTCCCCATACCAGTTTAGCAAGGTCAAACCTAGCCTCACTAAAGTGGTTTATGACTTCTATAAAGAAGCTGGTATTGTTTATTTAACCTTTATATTGGCAAGTGCCTAAGTTCATATTCAATCTGGTTTCTGTTCTGTGGTAAACTTATTAAAGTAGTTTTTATTGCTGCCCCATAGTGTATGAACCGCTACTTCTTTATCAGATACTGTTACAAGTGTGTAAAATATGGATTGCCTAAAACTGTCATTGAGTTGCCCACAGGCATACGCATATATATTATACGTTTTTCTTGGCAGTTGTGGCTTGTGTAGTTTACCAGTTTATAAAGAGCCGCTCTATTTTAATCGCTCCCGCCTCCAGGTGAGAAAGGGTTAACAAACTAAAGAAGAGTGATTGGTTAAGGAAGTCACATAGCGTTTACCCGCTCGATAGCAACCGTTGCTCCCCCTCCCATCCTTCAGAGTCTGTGAGTGGTTATGTTGTTAAAGAGCCAGTGTCATTTCTTGTTAATCGTACGGTCACATGAAAATATATTATAATTCCTGGATTAATAATTACATGTCCAATTGTGTTTTTTGAGGATC